>NC_138769.1:507494477-507786977 GCF_965119305.1 Pelophylax lessonae
TATTTTCCAGCACTGACGTAACCCTCTCGGGCATGGAGTTCACCAGAGCTTTACAGGTTACCAATGGAGTCCTCTTCCACTCCTCCATGATGTCATCACAGAGCTGGTGGATGTTAGAGACCTTGGAGGTAGCTCCCCAGTGCCGGCAGCACTCACTCAGCCCCAGACCATGACACTCCCACCTCCATGCTTGACTGTAGGCAAGACACACTTGTCTTTGTACTCCTCACCTGGTTGCCGCCTCACATGCTTGACACCATCTGAACCAAATACGTTTATCTTGGTCGCATCAGACCACAGGGCATGGTTCCAGTAATCCATGACCTTAGTCTGGTTGTCTTCAGAAAACTGTTTGCAGGCTTTCCTTTGCATCATCTTTAGAAGAGGCTTCCTTCTGGGATGACAGCTATGCAGACCAATTTGATGCAGTGTGCGGTGTATGGTCTGAGCACTGACAGGCTGTCCCCTCACCCCTTCAACCTCTGCAGCAATGCTGGCAGCACTCATACGTCTATTTCCCAAAGACAACCTTTATATAAAGCTGAGCATGTGCACTCAACTTCTTTGGTTGACCATGGCGAGGCCTGTTCTGATTGGAACATGTCCTGTTAAACCACTGTATGGTCTAAGCCACCGTGCTGCAGCTCAGTTTCAGGGTCTTGACAATCTTCTTATAGCCTAGGCCATCTTTATTTAGAGCAACCATTCTTTTTTTTCAGATTCTCAGAGAGTTCTTTGACATGAGGTGCCATGTTGCTATGTTGAACTTCCAGTGACCAGTATGACCAGAGTCATACTGGTCTGGGCACTGAATTTCCAGTGACAAGAGTGAGAGCAATAACACCAAATTTAACACAACGACTCACATGACACCGGGGAGAGAAAATAGCTAATTGGGCCCAATTTGGACATTTTCACTTAGGGGTGTACTCACTTTTGTTGCCAGTGGTTTAGACATATTTCGATGAGATTCAAACATATACATATATAAAATCCATGTGGCAGTGTAAAGATTACTAAAGCTGTATATTTTATTTTTAGTTTCTGTGAGTTTTTGAATACTACTTTCAAAAAAAATCATACGTTTCCTAGATTTCTAGAAACTGTGACTGTGAGACAGCATCTCCGCTGAGTATGGTATTATATGTTAGGTAAAGTAGAACTTAATCAGGAACAAAAAATGTTATATACTGCAGCTTGCGCATCATTATATATGGTGGCTGCATTTTGTTTCCACTTTTCATACTCAGCAAGTACAGAAAGCACATGCTGCTCTTGCTAAAATGCAATGTCCTTTCACTTCTTGTGAGCTAAACAGACAGAGAAAAACATTGTCTTATCTTGCTTCGATAAACTAAGAATTCTATGCCTTTGTAATGTAGTCCTGTCCTAGAGTGACAGCCATTACTTCTTAGATTCATTATAGGAGAGCGTGTAACTACAAAGTAACAGGAAGTGCAGAATGTGCAGGATTACTATGTGAAAATAAAGAGAAAAGGTCTAAAAATTAAACAATTGTAGCCACCTCATCTAAAGACTAGTAATCTGCAATATACAAAAGTTTGTTTTTGGGCTTACATACACTTTAACTACACAGTAAATTATCACAGGAATTACTGCTATCTGTTGCATTGTTTTAAATTATGGCAAGTGCTTCAATAGCTTATTTTAACAGATACAGCCTCAGACTGCATTCTGACAGGTCTCCAGGCTGTTTGTGTATGACTCACCTTCCTATTACATGTGTAAACCTAAAACAAGCTATTATGTTTCATCAGAGTTTGAAGGGATCTTGTGCTAAATTTATAACAGCTGCCATTGCTGAACTGATTTTTTTTATAAAAATGTGGACTTCAAGGCTGTCATCTGGATTCTTGGCTTCCCTAACATGCCAATCACTAATTCAGAACAAGCAAGTTACCAGTTCGGTCTGAAGCCTGCACCTTCAAGAATCAGTTCATTGATATTCTCCCTATATCTCTCAGCACTTAATGGAGAACTTTGGAAAAACTCAAAATTCTATAACACATACGGATAGTGAACATCTGTTGTACCTATGTTTGGTCTACTCTTGTGAATAAAAGAACAGTGTTCCACAAATGAGACATTTTTATGTAGTAGGAAATGAAACCTGTCTAGGACAAAGTGAACAAATTAGCTAAAGCATTTCCATGTTGCAAGTTAAGTGTGACTAAAGGCAGAACTTTTTTTCTAGGTTTAGGGATTGGTGCAGTAATAGAACTACTGTTGGGTTATGATTGCTGTTGTGTCACCATTGGGTTGATCCTCTCTCCCTAATTGCCCTGATTAGCATTGTCATTGGGAATAAAAGTGAGGCTTGAGTCAAATTGTTGAGTCTTTGCCAGAACAGGAATGGTGCAGAAATCTTCCAAGGGGGGCACTTGTTGGCATGATATCTTCTCACTTTCTATTGAGTTTACAGGACAGGAAGCGAAGGGTAATTTCTCTAATGAGACACAGATAGCAAAAAACAGTGGGTTTAAAAGAGAAGTTTGGTGTTACGTAAACCACCGTGACTTGGGCTTCTGGAGGGGCCTGGGGCCAGACTCCTTCCCACCGACTATGGACCCAGAACTAAAGAGGAACTTTCCCCCCAACAGGGTTGTCACAAACACTGGCTGCAGGGACCTTTTCTGTCCACATCCACCTGTTATTTGTTATAGTTCCCATTTTTTAAAGGGGACATTCCTTTCTGTTTGCACCACAACATCTTCAACATCTTACCGGGATTTAGTAGCTGCAGCTGTGGAAGTCTCACAGTGGGGACTTCAGCCCCTGGCCTTGGAGAACATTCCTCTTGGACTGTATTATCTTGGGGCTTGGAGCTATTGAATGGTACCTCAGGATTGCTACTGCTACCTCAGGATCACCCCTAAATGACTGATAGTATACTGTATGGGTGCCTCTGTTCCATGTACCCCCATGTAGCTGCCGGGCTGTCTGGGGGGGGGGGCATTCTTTAGGATAATGTGATCAAGCTCTTATCTCATTTTGTGTGAAATAAATTTTGTGTGAATTTTCAATAAAGGGTGTTCCTGTTTGTACCTACTGTCATCTAGTTCTTGGGTGCACTTCCCAGCTATTAAAACCTTGTTCCTCTGTACCGGCAGCGAGGAAGCAGTTCCCTGGTGGGGTGTCAAGAGTCCGTTACATTTGTCACAAAAATAACAAACTCACCTTGATAGGTGCAAGACCGATCCCAGCTGCAGCTATCCCCCGCTGCCTCCAGACTAAGAACTGATCGATCAAAGACTGCTGATCATTCAGTTCTCATTCTTCAGTAAGCAGAGATCCGGTGACTTTCAATCACCGGCTCTCTGCTTTGCAATTTCAAGTGCTCACTGGAGTGCGGGGCTGTGAAGGGGATGGGATCGGCCGGCTCAGTCTCCCAATGGTTCGCTGAGAGGCTGTACCAGTTGTTGGAACAGGCATCAGGGTGGATTCCTACTGTAAAGTGGAGATCAATCCAGCGCTTGGACCAGCTGAGTAACGTCAGCTAACAGTGGACCTTAGTCCGCTGTCAGCTGAAAATGGGCCGCAGGAGTGCAGAACTAACTGCACTCCTGTGATCCATAAGAAAAGTAAAGCCAAAAGAGATTTGACCCTTATTCTCTTTTAACCCACCCCTACTATATTCAAAAAAAGTTTTAGCTTTAGACATACTTTAATGCTCCCTCATTAGCAATTAGAGAAGTACCATTAGCTGGGAAATCTCATTTGTATGGTAAATGCTTTCAGTGAGCAGGTCAGGTACTCTTGCAAATTCTAAAAAAAAAAATCAAAAAATCTGAGTTTAAAAAAATGTATAAACAATAAATAAACCTGAGTGCCCCAACTATAACATTATGTAGGGCTGGTCTTTTATGGGCAGGCATGTCAGTGAGAACAAGGGGCACTGAGATGTTCAGCCCGTCTCAGCTGTACCACCATACTGCCTGAAACCACATTGATTATTCCCTCTGATTCAGTCAACAAGTGAATGCAGATCACATGCTACAATCTCTTTTTCAATACACCAGGAAATGGTCAGCACCTTCTTTTCTCTTTTCAGATAAACCATAAAATATGAGTGTGTTATAATGAGTGGTACAGGGATACAAGTGGTTGTTGGCCCCTGGGGCACCCCTCCTAGCAGAGGCGTAACTGGAACCTTCAGGGCCCCGGTGCAAAAAACCAGGAAGGACCCCCCCGGCCCCCTTCCTGCCATCTTGGGGCCTCCACACAGTGGTGGAATGCCAGGGCCCAGTTGCAAGTGTGACCTTTGCGATCCTGGAAGTTCACCCACTGGTGTCAGTAGTTTTTATTTTTTGGTATTTTATTTGTATTATTTTTTATCATTTTATTTTATTTTTTTACAATGTCACTGACTATGACTCTGTCCATTCAGAAAAGGAAGGAGCTGGTAAATTACATATTTACCGACCCCTTCCTGGTTCTCTATTGTGGCACATCCCCTGCAGCAGCCGGCATGAGAGGGGAGGGAGCACAGTGGGAGGGGGGAAGCACAGTGGGGGGGGGGGGACCATGGGGGCACACAGGGGCCCAGAGACAGCAGAACACAAGTGAACTGGATAGGAGGAGTGGCAGAGGCAGCATACAGGACAGTGAGCTGAAGGTAATGTATAATAGTGTTATTAACACAGCTAATAAGCATGACAGCTTCCAGCTGTTAAGGGCTCCAGCAGATGCAGTCCTTAACAAGCAGCGACATCACTTGCCCCATTCACTTGCATGGTTGGGAATCCCCAACCATGAAAGCAAAGGGGTGGGATCCCAGTGATATCATTGAATTAATAGTCCAGTCCATATATAGTTAATTATGTCACTGGGAGACACCACCCCTTTTATAAAACAACTGTCAATCATTAGACTTTCCATTCAGTGGGTGACAAGGGATTGAGCTGGAGGCTTCTCTTTGGTGGCGTGTTTTTTCTTTTGGTGGGTCATCGGTTGTCTGGCATAGTTATTGACTTAGATCTGCATCATTGTATGGCATAATTGATGATGGATGTACAATGAGGGACTTTTGGGGGATTGTTTTTTTTTTTTTAAATGGACTTTTTAGACAAGTTGGTGTCATTTGTAGCTAACAATTTTTTTTGTGAATCACTAGGAGTAAAATATACTCATTCACATATGGGTGGTATCTGGGTATCCTCTTATTGTTAAAGGGGGCTTCCATGCGCACGGACTCCCACAAACATCAGGCAAGGGTTGTGAGGAAGAGGCCCTTGTCCTCATCAATACATTGAAAGGGTGCTTTGTCAGGAGGTTACCCCCTGGGAAGGTACCCCCCCATACCCTTACCAGGGTCTGGTATGGATTTTTAGAGGGACCTCACAAATTTTTCTTTGTTTAGTTTGCATGGAATCCCTCTTGAAATCCATAACATACCCGGGGGGTTTTCGCGTGAAGTAGAATCAAAAGGACTGGTGTGCATTTGGGGGTGGACTCTACGCAATTTTTCATCATTCTTGCTGTACAATGTGCTACAGCAAAAATGACATTTACAAAGAGAGAAGAAATTAAAATTGCCTGCAATTAAAATTATTTGCCTGCTTCTTTAAAAAAAAAAAAAAAAATTTTTGCATTCATACATGGTCCCCAGAGCAGTTCCCAGATACCCCCCACCCCATCCTTGTCTATTAGCCCAGAAAATGGGCATTTTTTTTTTTTACAGATTAGGCTCCCATTGATTTCAATAAGGTTTCAGGTTTGGCGTCCGAACTTTGACATTTGCTGAACATCTGTTGAATCAAACCCAGGGCAATTTGACTGACCACTACAAATGACAATACAAGTTATGGAAAACTGAAAAAAAAACACTAATTTATCAATTTGTTAAAGGTTAAAAATAAAAATAAATACAATTGAACATGCACCTTTATACTCCCCTTTTAGGAGTTATAGTAAAAAACATTGAAACTTCCAGCGAAAGGGCAAAAGAAAAAAAAACTGTTAGTTCTTACAATATATGTGAGCTCATCTTTTTCCGTGCAGCTAGTTTCTCATTATATGCATGCTGCTACAGTTTATTGGCAGTAGCATTATAAATGTAGAAAGTAAATGTGAATTCTGCATATTGCTTTAGTCTGCTTTACTGGGTTGTGATCTTCCTTAGTATATGACAGTTTCAGTTTCAGGTAGAGGAGACAAATAAATCCTGATCCACTGTACTCAGCCATACACCACTTTCATAGTTTGATTTATGACCTTATATTTTTATTCATAAAACTGTATTTGTTTCTTAGTACTGTATATGTAACTCTTTTTGCTGTTATAAATACGTTCAAAAAGAACCTGCTGAACAACCACCTACTTTTCAAAAATACAAAAATTTAATGAGGAAAAATATAACAAACAAACAATTAGATACATATTTACTTGACGACTCAAGGAAACCTGTACCAAAAAAATTTGGAGGCTGCCATTTCATGACCTCTCCTGACAATAATAGTTGCTTGGCTGTCATGCTGATGCAATGGCTTCCTTACTTTCTGAAACACTGGCCTGGAACCGGTATGCAGTTCTGATTTCTACTAGCTTGTTCAAAGTTAGTAAATTAAAATGTATTCAGATAGGAATGATATCCAGTCAAGACACAAATATACTTTTAACCCACCATATTACTACACATATTATTGGGGAAAAAAAGAGTGGATGGGTGGACACTTATTTCTGAAGCTCTGTTTAGAAATGATGTTCTGTTTACAGCTTGTAAGTGGGCACAATGATAGTGACTGGGCTGTTGTACTGTGCACATATCAAATGATAAGAGCCATTTAATATTCTTCTGTACCTTGTGAATACCATAAACGAATAACCCCCTGTGTTTCCAACATTCAGGCCATTCACAATGGAGGAAGCAAAGGATTGGCAGCAGCAGACTCAAGGGGGGGGGGGGGGGTAACCCTTTTGCTGCGATGTCCATATGTCTAGGATTGTGTGTACATCTGAAAAGCAGACTCCTACCTGTCAGATGGAAGCAGTCAGATGGATTGTTTCAACACACACCCCTGGACCCCCCCCCAGCTTCCACAGCCATCAATCCTGGGCTCCACTTGCCCATCTGCAGGCCCGAGACCAGCATAGTGGGTGCCACTGGAAAGGGGCGAGGGAGCTGATCCCTATGCTCTTCTCCTCTCCTTGTTGGCGATATGTTTGACCTCACTTTTGGGTCCACCTCTCCAGCATAACTGAGAAAGAATGGAATACAATGTGATCTGCATTGCATTACATTCAGTGGAGCACAGGGGAGACATCCAGGGCCTTTGAGACCCAGGATGTCTTTTTAAACAGAACTTGTCACCAAAAAAGTATCACATGATGATAACAAAAGTTAAAGTTTTTTTTTTAAATAAAAATAACAAACATGCCTATTCTTACCTGCTCTGTGTAATCGTTTTGCACAAAGCAGCCCCGATCCTCTTCTTCTGGGGTGCCCTGCTGGTGCTCTAGGCCCCTCCGCTTCATCAGGTGCCCCCACTGAAATCTGCTTTCCCTAGGGGTACCCCTGCGGGCTCGCTCCTGAATGCTGCTGCTGCGTCCATTGACACACTCCTGTCTCACTGGATTTGATTGACGGCAGCGGGAGCCAATGGCTTCTGCTGCTATTCATCTGTTCAATGAGGAGAGGGACAGCGACCGGAGCCACTGCATTTGTGCACATCACTGGATCGGATCAGTCTTAGGTAAGAAAAAAGGGGGGGGGGGTTTGGGGGGGAGCTGAAGCACAGAAGGTTTTTCACCTTAACGCATAGAATGCATTAAGGTGAAAAACCTAGAGGTTTTATAACCACTTTAAGTAAAAACATTTTATTTTTTTATGCCCCCCCTACCTCCACATATACACTTGTACAAACAAAAATGCACTCATCGGGCCGCCTGCACATGAAAACATCAATTGCGATACACTATCGCCACACACGTGGTAGTTAGAGTAACATTTCTAGCACTAGACCTTCTCTGGAACGCTAAACTGATGACCCATAGGGGGCTTTTAAAGCGTCACCTATGGAAAATATAGGGTACGGAAGTTTGTTGCCATTTCACGGGCACATGCAAATTTAGGGTTTGCTTTATTAGGTATCTGTTGTCTTTTATATTTTACAAAAATAGGTAATGTATTTTGTTTGTATGCTCTAAAATTTATTTTACTGAATGCTTTTACTGAAATTTTGTATTTCCTAGACCTTTGCGGTAATATTGTGTAAAATCAAAAAATGGAACTGCCCCTATATTATTCTCTAGTGTGTCTGCTTTTAGAAAATATATAATGTTGTAGACCTAATTATTTTGTTTTAAAATCTGTGCAAAAAATGCAAATGTAGGATCAAATTTTAAATGTGGTGGGGTAAAGTGCCCCTTACTTCAAATTGTGTGGGGGATTTTAACATGCCACTGACCACCAATAATTGGAGGGAGGGGGGAATTTTATTGCTTCTATTCGACTTTAGTTGTAATTTTTAAAGGCCAAATCCACCTTTGCCACCTCAAAACCAGCATATTTCTTCAGTTCCAAAAGAATTGCGGCACCAAATGAGATTACCTTGGGATGTCTACTTTGCAAAAAGGGGTCATTTTAAAGGTTTGTACTATCCCAGCATTTTTATTTAATATGAATTATAAAAGAAAGCAAAGGGATCTGTTGGTCTTTTTCCCTCATATGGTATATATACCAGTGGTACACTATTGCATGAATTTTCAGTCAAACTAACAGCACTGAAAATAGCACTGAAAACTGCAAAATGGCCTGGTGATGAAGAGATATATTCAGGCTATAATTCAAGTGGTCAAAGTAACTCTTTTCTAGGAGAAATATGGGATCTGGCTACTGTGACAGACCCAACCAGGACAGGGGCTTTTGGAGGGGACTGCGGGATAGCCTCTTGCCTACTCACTATGGGCCCTGGCTTTTGAGGGAGCTCCATTCTTGGGAGGTGTGTGCCTGGGGGACCCTTAGAGTGGTCTTGCTTTGGATTCAGGTCCATTCTGTATCTCCCCGAAACACACAGACCCTAGGAATCTAGGACCAGGATACATATTTGGGGCCTGTATGCCCAAACCAGCAATGACTGCTTTAGACTGTGAGACCCAGAGCAGATGGTAATATAATCAGCTCAAACCAACCTGATACTGGGATCTCCTGCTATAATCTGTTTAAGGTGTTATGTGTTTCTTTGCCCCATTGTGTGCCTCCTAGATGGGAATTCCCATCGGTAATTGAGTCACCTATTGTTTCTGTCTATCTGTTCATCTCTTGGAGATGTGATTAATATTGTGTCCATGTTACCTTTTTATCAAACTGTTGTGGGATGTTTTATGTTTATGTTGATTAGCTTACTGTTTAATGACTACTTATGTTTATAGTAGCTGTTTCTTACATGTGTTTTTTACAGTTTGCATTGGTTAGGATAATGTTATTAAACTCTTATCTGATCTTGCATCGTATATATTCTGTGTGAATTTACAAAAAATTGTTCTAGTTCCAGTTTGCACCTAAGCTAATGTCGTCTAGATCTTGGGTGCAATATTTAGCTATAATACCGGGTTCCAGACTAGAGGAAGCTATATACTGACGTAAGCACCCAAGCTGGATGCTGAATGGTCTGTCACAGCTACCTTCTGAAAATATTGGCTGTCTGGATGTTACTCTGACATTAATACTGTGTATCAGAACAAATGTGTGCATCAGAAAAGTCATAAGTCCTTGTCTGCATACTTCTTCTTGGATAAAGACTCCAAGTATTGAAAATGAAGGATCAGTATGACAGACAGGTAGCTAGCATTTTCAGAATGAAAAGTCAGCAATGGTAGCTTCCATGTCTCTCTCATAAAAAGTTTTCTTTGAGGCTGGATTCACACTGATACAGTGTACCCCATCACATGTCATTTGACATGTGAATTCAGTGTGGTGCGAATTGAGCCATATATTATGTATGGTTCAATTCACACTGAATCCACACCAAAAATATGCAGAACGTTTTTTTTGACCGCATTGGATTGGATCGCGTGGGTGTTCAGACCCATGTGATCTGATTCTATCTGATTCCACAGTTCGCACTGCATTCTGCAAACCAATTTCGGGGTGTCATTAACTGTATATTGACACCTGCAGCAGTTCGCAGAGTGCAGTATGAACTGCCTGCGATTCTGATGCAATGCGGGAACCCCCACAGGAATCACTGTGATTCCCACTTCCAATCAGTAGATTTGCAAACCAATTTGGGGATATCATTAACTGTATATTGGCACCTGCAGCTGTTCGCAGAGCAGTGTGAACTGCCAGTGATTCTAATGCAGTGCAGGGATTCTGATGCAGTGCACCCGCACAGGAATCACTGTGGTTCCCGCTTCATATCAGTGTGAACCCAGCCTAAAGGGGTTAACAGGAAACCGCAGTTGCGTGTTGGGGTTTTGCAAACCCACAATGCTACAGAAACTGGAACTCAGATTCAAGCCAAATTAGAACAGTTCCCCATATCAACCAATCAGATAATTTCCTTTCATCGAACAAAGGAATCTGACTGGTTGATGCGATCAGCTGCTCTTCTTCACTCTGTTTTTGGTATATCAGAAAATGTCTGTATAGGAGCCTTCCTGAAAATGTAGAGAAATATATGTTGTATTGCTGAATTAATAATCTACAGAAGGAGCATCATTGTTTCAGTATTCTAAGATTCATCCTAACTAACAGCAAGACATAACACAGCGAACTATGACAAACAAATGCAGCTATAGTATGGCTTGGGGCTTGATCAAGCATATCATCTGCTTTTACATGGTGTCCAACTGTGCCACTGTGCCAAATAAAGGAAAAACGTGCTCAGTATGAATATATATATATATATATATATATATATATATATATATATATATATATATATATATATAATATACAATGAATAATTAACTCAAAGATAATTCATTAAAACCCTAGCCAAAAGAAAAAATGTCAAGCCTATGCCAAATAAAGGAAAAATGTGTTCAGTATGGAGATATATATATATATATATATATATATATATATATATATATATATATATATGTGTGTAAAATGAATTAACTAAAAGAGAATTCTTTAAAACCCTAAAAATGTCAAGCCTATTGAACAAACCAAAATTGTCACTTAAGCGCTTTTGTTAATCAAGTGTGCAGTTTATTATTAAGTGGTAGTTCACCTTACCCAAAAATTATGAATGAACAATTGGCACTCCAATATCCTTGAAAACCATTATGTATATGTGGATTTGATTAGATAAATTTTCCATTTGAATTAAAAATACTGGGATCAGCTACAGGCCCCCTTTTCTTCTCTTTAAACAAAGGATTATCCTCACTCAAAGGAGGCTGTCTACTTCTTTTATTGTTTTATGACACACAAGGGAGAAATGCTTTTGAGGCATTACCTCTGAATTTAGCAGGGAGGAGAGTTTACTGCTATATAATCATTAGTCAATGCAGTAGCTGAAACCTTAAACAAAAGAAAACAAACTACAAACAGCCAAGCATCCCCTAAAGGCACATCAAAACACTAGAGAGAGGAGACATGGATTTCAAACACGACTGTCCAAGCATGTGCTAAATATCGCTGCTCCTGACTTTGAACAACACACTGAGGAATACAACATCACCTCCTGTACTTTGAAATAATACTGTGGAGCAGGAAAAAAGAATGTAGCAACATCAACTAATGCACTTTACTTCTTCCTTGCATTCAAATGGCAACAATTACATTTTTTTTTTTTTGTCCAAAACAATCCCTAGTTAAATGCATGCTAATAGCTATGTTATATTTTATGTTACGGGAAGACTAATCTTTCATGCCATGCAGGCTCCTTTGAGCCTGTGATCATAGGATTTTTATTTCAACTAGACGTATATGTTTTTAAAATTGTATTAAAGGAATAGCTAGAGAGACCATAGAATTTAAATAGTAGTTATCTTTATTAACCGTATCCATAGGGGTGGATTTCAATAGCTGTGGCCTGTAGGCATTGAGCCTTGCAGGTTTGAGGTCCACCTCATTCACTAAGCATACACCATCTATAGAGAACATTAACTGGTCCTTTCTCACAGTAGAATATTATATTGTGACACATTGTTCATGAATTCATCAGTAGAGTTTTCAGTCTTCAGAGACAAACCATCTCTCAGCCCACCCCTAGGCCAAACATACCATTCCTAACGCTAAATCCAACCCTACTAAAGCACCACTGACAGCTGCATTGGGGTTTTTTTTTTTTTAGAAACAGATTTCTGTTAAGTTGGGATCATAAGACACACATCAGATAATTCAGATAATCAAAGACTGTTCGGAGAAGTAACTGCCTAGTATGTTGCGAAATTTCCAGCAAGGTTCATTAAACAAAATAAAAAAAATGTATACTTTTTCTTAAAACTTAATTTTAAATCATTCTGGCCCATATCCTTTTTTTTTTTTTTTTTTTTTTTTACCATGCATCCAAGGTCAACTGCAAATTCGGTTGCAGAGAATTAAAGCAAAGTAATAGATTCTTAAAAGTATTTAAATAAAAATAAAAAATTATAGAGGATAAAGCAATGTAACAAACAGATGAGGCTACTCTTGCGCTGTTTTTCCTTTCACTGTCCAGTTTTTTTTTTTTTTGTTTAACATCTTGACTGTAAGGCCTGGTACACACTACTAGTTTTTTTTTTTAACCCAGTGGGCTGAAAGAAAAAAAAACTTGAGGATCCAATCCTAACATCCGATGTTAGTACAGCAAACTCTCTTGCTGAGCTATTGTGTTCTGACAGAGGGACGGGCCCCAGAACACAACGGTTGTCTGAGAGCACTGATCAGATGCTGATTGGCAGACCTTTTTCAGGCTTGCCCGAATGGTCGGCTTCTGTCGGACTGGCTGCCGTATACTCGGGCAAGATGTCAGCTGGTAGAACTGGCCGATGCCAAAGACATTCGGCCTGTGTGTACTAGGACATCCACCTCCTGCACCTATCAGCAGCTTTCCAAAAGCCATTGCCTGGGAATTCACCTGTAGCTGGGTCTATGGTTGTCCATTCACATATAATGGTATTCTGACTGACAACAAATGATCAACTTAAAGTGGACCTGTTCTTTGTTTAGCATGTGAGTCAATGTCATTAATAACGTGACATAACCAATGCTTAGGAATTGGTCAATCTTTTTTACACAGAGGGAGAGAGTTCTTAGCTAAATGTAAGCTTCAATTTGATGCTTGGAGTTTATATGGGATCTCTACTCTTTGCTTTCACCAGCTAAATGCTCTGGCGGGGAAGCACATTGAATTTAAGCGTTTGCTGCAGGGGAGGGGGTATTTAAAAGAACCTGTTTATATTAACCTGCATGGACAAAACAAAGGTTTACTTTAACATTTTTCAGTTGTCATTTAATTTCTCTGCAAAATACCACCTGTTAGTACTATTATGCATATCTGCATAATCATCCCTCAAAGCTACTACCTTTTGTTTCATAAGCCCCTCCCTATTAGATTGTAAGCTCATAGGAGCAGGGCCCTCCTAACCCTCTTGTACTGAATTGTATTGTTGCTGTATTGTCTCCCTCTATACTGTAAAGCATTGGGCAAACTGTTGGCGCTATAAAAACCCTGTATTATATATTAATAATAATAAAAATAATTATATCTGTATTTTTCCCATTGCTTCCATCTTTGCACAGTGCTCGCTGCATTTTTTACTTCTCATTAATACTGTGGTGATGCATGCAGTCATTATTGGTCCCCATGAGAATTTGGCCCATGTCTCCCAGCTACATTATATGTCCATTTTAAACCATATTATATTTCATTTTCCCACTACACCTTAATTAATTTGCTCAACATATCATTAGATCTCATGTGCAGACAAGTGGTACCTTCCACAACCTTGGGCCTCCCAGGGTAAAATTGTGTTTATATCCCTGCACTTCATGAGGCATCTTTGGAAATGTCACTGAGGCTGGCCACATAAGATATTGATTGGTTGTAGCATATGCACCAATCTTCAGAAAAACAGGACCATTATCCTTTTTAGCCAGGCTTGGTGGATGTGCAACATTTTTAAAGACAATGTTCGTCCCTTGGGAAGCCAAGGTAGCAAAAAGAGGCTGTATGTCTGCATAAAATAAATGCAATAAACACAGCCAAACCTGCTATGGCAACCTATAAATTTGGACTACACAAAGCTGTACTTACTTTTATGCCATTCATTGCTGAGTCTAAAACATACAATAATTACACATTTAATACCTTCTGCCTAACATATCTAGGAATGTAGGAAGCAAGATCAGGAGTCTGGCACTACCCATGTGCTGATTTCTGCGAATGATATATTAAAGTACCCATAATAAACATTTCTAATACAAATACAATGCAATATTTCTACCAATGTGCATTTGTTTTCTCATCATCTATGAATACTGTATTCATATTTTTGAAGGGCATATTTTGTTGAACCTGCACCCACTCCTTCTTACTGATGGCAATAGTAACACTAAAAATGTACCATATGGAAATCCTCCCTGCCTCCTTTCTACTTTGGTTCCCTTCACTGTCGAAAATAAGTTGACAAGGCAGTTCTTGATAAATCTGTTAAAAAGGCTTAGTCGGGGGCCCTGTTGGCCCCCTGCTGCCCAACATGGTTTGATTTAAAAAAATCAAAGTAGCCAGATAGAAAATTGTCTACCGAACAGTGGCTGCATCCAATGAGATGTATCTGCTCTTAGGGTATTCTAATTGCGGCTGGTGCTGGTTGTCTGAATACAATAGCCACAACAGGATATTCATCCATCCATCCTGTAAAATATGTAGATAGAGGAATCTGTTAGATTTGTCATATTCAGCCCACAAGCTGAATGATAAATATCTAATAGTGTATGGTCAGCTTTAGTTCAGTGCACTTCAAATACCCAATTATGTGTAGCAGAATAAAAAAATAGGATTTTTTTTTTTTGCACATTATTGTAAAAGTAAACATAGCTTCACTGTGAAGATTCTTTTGCTTTAGTATCATAGAAGACATACGAGTGACATTGTATATGTGCAGTATTAGGCACTAATAGGAGGCCTTTGAAGCTGAACCCCGGGGAAAGAGCTAAATATTCATATGAAATACAAAAAAAAAATATTTTTTTCCATACAGTACTGAAGTTTACACAACTCACACAGCATAGCAGGGATTAGCAGAGAGGGAAAACAAATTGTTCTTTACTGCAGTCGGATAAAATGCACAGGTCTCCCCCAACCTGTGAATGGGCAGTGAAAGCAGAAGCAGCACATTAATGAGCTCCTCTCTTTGTTACTATACTCTATATTGCTCTTTGTAAAGCAACCTATAGATCATGCAATTTTGTTTCCTTCCATCATGGATGGATGGAAAGAAAATTGCTTGATTTCCCCATTAACACTGTCAGTGGACAAGGCATGTGCTATTTACTGGGTTTCCAGTGTGCCCCTGTGTCTTTAAGAAGGGGTGGGCTCCCTCCAGGCATACCTGCCCTCAATCTACCCATTATTATGAATGTGCTGCTACTATAGAGGCTCTAAAAATTTATAGTTATTACTGCGGGTAATACTGGGGTGCCATGACATGGCCTCTGTAGCTTATGCATGTATTTGCAAATGTGTGCAAGCTAAACCCATGTTTGTAACGTGAACTGTTATACAGGACAATTCAGTTTGTTGCAGGCTGGCTGGTAAGTTGAGCTGGGAATTTTTCTTTTTTGGTGTTTGACATGCTAAAGCCACTGGCAGTGATATTATTCAAGAAATCTGACAGACTGGTTGTACTGAAGTAGTTTCGATGGATCGGCTTCAGTACAATCAGCCTGCTCATAGATGGATTGAATCTTGGCCATTACCTGCTGAACTGGCTAAGATTCCATTTATCTATGGCCGGCTTTAGCATATAAGCACATAACACAACTGACTAGCATCTCGTGCTGCTTCTTTCTTCTCCAACAATAGCTCAAATGCCGGTACTTATACAGCTTGCTTAAAAAAACATACATACATACATACATTTATTGATGTATTATTGACTACAGAACTGCAATAATGTGTGCCTTTCATACCTGCCTGGAGTTCAATTTTAACTTAAACTTTTAAACATAAGCTGACCAGAGAACCAGTAGTAAAGTAAAAGGGGAACATTTTTAATGACTTTCTTAATGTTCAAAATAATCAAGGCAACATTTATTATTTTTAACAGTTTTAGTCATTTAGGTTGTGCTGCATAAAAACAGTGAGAAGAAGCTGACCCTGTTTAACTTGCTATAGTTGTTTTCAGGAGTTAAAAACCTTCATTCTCCCTGGCTTAATAAAGCACCTGTCCTGGAACTAGCAGGCATATTGGTTTTTGAATCCTGACACAATATTCTAACTCTTGATGAAGTTCTTACAATGCCAGAGGAACTTCCTAACTAAGCCACAGAGTCAATTCAACCTAGTGAAACTGGACCCAGTAGACAGGGTTATCAGAGTTGTGTGTAGAGATAATTACAGCACTAAAGAGAGCATATGGGCTGTCAAGTCTGGCACATGGCCTGCACCAGCTGTTACCTGGGTGCCTTGGAAAGCCTATTGAACAGCATTTTGGGCACAGAATAGCTACATGCAAGCATTCCAAGATTTCTTCTGGGACCTCTTCATAATAAATTTATTTTCTATATTGGGGAGCTTTAAACTCTATCATATAATTGAGTAAACTCTGTGTTTTTGTGTTTCGCAATTAGGATCATGTTCTCTGGAAGTACAGAATAATAATATTTAATGTAGCTTCCATAACTGCACACAGAGAGAATCTACTGGAAAGGTCTTTTTGCCAAAAATAAATTGGAAATACATCTATATGCCCGTTTTAAGCACTAAGATGTTAACCAATATAGATGTAACTTAATATTTCAACATGTGCAAGAGGACAAGAGGAAACAGCAAACGTCAATGACTGATATATACTTTCCCAGCCTAGAAGGCAGATGTTCTGTAAAGCAGACATTTCTATTCTGCAGTGGCATTTGTGCTTGGCAGTTACTTCTAGTGTTTCACATAGATGTAACATAGTAAATACCCTTCCCTTCAGAGGAAAAAAAAAAGAGCAAGATAAAATAACAAACCATGTCACATAATAAAGTCATACAAATGTACAAGTGCTGTATTCACGAAAATGGGTAAGATAGAGATGTTTTTGAAAACAATATTTGTTTAAAATATACTCACTTTAAATTGCCGTATGAAAATTACCGGTAGGCAAAAAGAAAATGTGAAAGAATTGAACTGTTTGCAGTAGTCGCCTACAGAACTGTTTACTTGAATTGTTCAGAATGAAATGATCACAATGGACAACTCATTCAACTCACATGCTGTTTTCTGCTTTTATAAACAGTTCCTTAATTTGTGTCTGCGGTACTTTGGTTAACAACACCATTTGTCATTAAAATCAAAAACAATAAACAGTGAGTCCAAGTGTCAAACTCATAATACAAGTGAAAAGTTAAAAAAATTGTCATGATAGGTGAAACAATTCTTGTATTTCAAACTCTAATAGAGCCCCTCCACCTTGGGGATTCACCGTCACCATATACAAGATGTACTCTTACCAGAGAGCATAGACCTCCTGTTACGGGAGGTCAGAGCAGGCTACTGTGTCTCATCCACTCCTGTATTATCATGGAAAATTATATGAACCATTCAAAACCCTCCACGGTTGTGGTAAAACTTCACTAGCCTCCAGCCATCACAACCGGTGCTATATACCCCAAAAAATAGATAACCGCCAATATTGTAAAACCTCTTATGAGCTCCTTTTAATATAAATTATTGCACTTACATGGTTAAAGATTCAATCAGGCATAAAACAAATCCAGTACATAAGATGGTGAACGCTTGCATATTGCAATGACGTGGACATGTAACTTCAAGAAGCCCCAGAAGAAGTCCTCTCGTGATGAAACTGGTAGGGCAGAGTTACATGTCCATGTCATCACAATTACTCATTCAACTCACATGCTGTTTTCTGCTTTTATAAACAGTTCCTTAATTTTTGTCTGCGGTACTTTGGTTAACAACGCTATTTGTCATTACAATCAAAAAACAATAAACAGTAAGTCCAAGTGTCAAACTCATAATACAAGTGAAAAGTTCAAAAAATTGTCATGATAGGTGAAACAATTCCTGTATTTCAAACTCTAATAGAGCCCCTCCACCTTGTGGATGCACCGTCACCATATACAAGATGTACTCTTACCAGAGAGCATAGACCTCCTGTTACGGGAGGTCAGAGCAGGCTACTGTGTCTCATCCACTCTTGTTTTATCATGGAAAATTATATGAACCATTCAAAACCATCCATGGATATGGTAATACTTCACTAGCCTCAAGTCGTCACAACCGGTGCTATGTACCCCAAAAAAGAGATAACCGCCAATATTGTAAAACCTCTTATGTGCTCCTATTGCACTTACATGGTTCAAGATTCAATCAGGCATAAAACAAATCCAGTACATAAGATGGTGAACGCTTGCATATTGCAATGACGTGGACATGTAACTTCAAGAAGCCCCAGAAGAAGTCTTCTTGTGATGAAACTGATAGGGCAGAGTTACATGTCCATGTCATCGCAATTACCTGAAAGTGCAAGCGATCGCCATCCTATATACTGGATTTGTTTTATGCCTAATCAAATCTTGAACCATGTAAGTGCAATGATTTATAATAAAAGCAGCTCTGAAAAGGTTTTACACTATTGAGGCCCATCTCTTTAGTGGGATACATAACACTGGTTGTGATGGCTTAAGGCTAGTAAAGTGTTACCACATCCGTGGATGGTCTTGAATTGTTTATATCATTTTCCATGATGAAACAGGAGTGGATGAGACACAGTAGCCTGCTCTGACCTCCTGTAACAGGAGGTCTATGCTCTCTGGGAAGAGTATATCTTGTATGCAGTGGCAGTAAATCCACAAGGTGGAGGGACTCGACCTGAGTTTGGAATACAGGAATTTTTTCACTTATCATCAAAATTTTATAAACTTTTCACTTGTGTTAAGATTTTGACACCTGGACTCACTGTTTATTGTTTTTTTAATTTTTTAATAATTTTTTATTGTTAATAATATGTCCCATAAGTGGTGCAGCTTCAATTAATTTAATACACCACAAGCGCAGTATTTTTCCGTTGTCACTATTTGTCATTAGTCTGAACATACAGGGGTTGATTTACTAAAACTAGAGAGTGCAAAATCTGGTGCAGATATGCATGGTGACCAATAGGGTTCTTATTTCAGCTTGTTCAATTAGGCTTTGACAAAACAACTGGAAGCTGGAAACTGGTTTCTGTGCAGTGCTCTACCAGATTTTGCACTCTCCAGTTTTAGTAAAGCAACCCCACAGTAATCTACTGTAAGTAACATTTTACCCCCACTCACCTTAGTGGTACCGTCCACCCACAGGGTGTCAACACTCCAATCCCATATGAATTAGCTTAACTACAGCAACAATTTTTGAAATGGGTGTGGTTGTTTCTACCCATCAGCATACAGTACATCTATTTTTTACAGTCTACACCATATCTGTGTAAGGCAGGCCATGGATGGTACGATTTTCTTCCCTGCAACAATGGATTGCAGGAAAAATAATTGCTTGATTTCCCATTGATTTCCCCAAAGTCAGTGATGAGGGAATCCCTCTGGCGCAGCTATTGTGTTCTCCCGGTGGGTGGAAGGGGAGGAGAACATAGTGATTATTGCTAGCAGCTATAGAATTCCAAAAATCCAACATGCTGGCTTTACCCAAGTTGATTGATGGATCGACTTGGGAATATTCAGTCTGCCCATAGGCCCATAGATGGTTTGAATCTCGGCCAAGCCCTGCTGAACCGGTTGAGATTCAAATCATCTATGGCGAGCTTAGGTATGAGGTTTTGTGTTCCAAAGAATGATGTGTCTCTGCTATACGTAATTAAGTATATTTGAATCTGGAATAAAGTTGTGTGGCCATTGTACCTGCATGTGGCATGCACCCTTGATGAAAAGTCTTTTTACCTTTTACAGACTTATCATTCGGGAAATTTGTATATTTAAATGTTTTTCTTAGGACATTTCCTGGGTTTTCAGGATTCACACAAATCTTGAAAACCCACTTCCAATGGGCAGAGATAAAAATGACATGATGATGATATGAAGCAGTCTGACATTAGCATTAACACAGTAGTCCCCCTGTAATTTAGTATTATTACTTGTTGATTCTGGCAGTAAGTCCATTATTTCTCAACTTCCTTTAATGCAGAACTATAGCCACTATACTTATCTCCTCTCTAATGGTCCAAAGGGGTCTCTTGTTGGCTGCAACTTCCTCTCACTGGGTGCCGTTCTACAGGCATCTTCTTTGGCCTGCATAGGATGATGAAACTTCTGTATATTCACAGAAGTTATCCCGACACACAGGGAACACATGTGCAGCTCAGTTTACACTCCACAAAAGACTGCGAGCAGGCAGGCAGGTGTATACTCCACTTTCTCCACCGATGTATTCTTTCTCTGCTTCCTCTGCCAATGTCTTATTCCCCTGCCTCTGATGCGCTGAAAATACAAAAAAGGCTCCTCCTCGGATGTTCGCTCCCGCTGTTATGTCAGCTACAGTGTCTGACAGTTCTCATATAGCTGTGGGGCGTGGCCATGCAGTGACGTGACCCTAAGATCCCCAACCCTTGTGACATCATGGACCTGGGCATGATGGGTCGGTGACATCACGTGGGGCGGGGCCTCCAGGTGACATCACCGCATGGCCATGCCCCATAGCCATATAAGAACTGTCAGACACCGGATCTGATGAAACGGCGGGAGCCAGTGTCGGATGAGGAGTGTTTTTTAATTTTCAGCAGGGGCAGCTGCAGATGAAGAAGACATTGGCATAGGAAGTGGAGAAAGACATCGGTGGAGGAAGCAGAGAAGGAAGGCATTGGTGGAGGAAGCGGAGAAGGAAAACATTGTGCTTGATGTTGGAGCTACGACGGGGGACATTCGTCACGTTTAATAAAGGACTTAAAAACCGTCTCTTGTTTTTTGCAACACTACACTGCTTTTTTTTTTGGTGAATGGGTAGGGGTACAATGTACCCCATACTCATTCATAAAGGGGAGGGTGGGATTTGGGGGCTACCAGATTCCGATAAGCCCCCTGCCCGCAGACCACAATAACCACCAGCCAGGTTTTTGGGGAAGAGGCCCTTATCCCTATCAACAGGGGGACAAGAACCCCCCCATGTTAAGGGTATGTGACCTGGTATGGTTCAGGAGGGGGGTGCTCGCTCATCCTCTCCCTTTCCTGACCTGCCGGGCTACATGCTCAGATAAGGGCCTGGTATGGATTTGGACCCTTACCTGAGCATGTAGCCCGGCAGGTCAGGAAAGGGAGAGGATGAGCGAGCACCCCCCTCCTGAACCATACCAGGTCACATACCCTTAACATGGGGGGGTTCTTGTCCCCCTGTTGATAGGGATACCACACCATTTTCCCTGTCATCGGGGTTTCTTTTTTATTTTGGTGTGGGGTCCCCTCCAATGCATATCAGATCCGAAGAGCCTGGCATGCATTGGGGGGGACCCCACACCATTTTTTTTCCACATTTTTTTGGCTGGCAATCCTCTTTTTTTTTTACATTTAGCTGTCAACAGGAAACCCCGATGACAGCTGATGCCTAATCAGTGTTTAAGGACCCGGAGGGCCGGCTTCCCAACCCGCTCCTTAGCAACCAGCTAAATACAATGTTTTTAAAGCTTTTAAAACTGCATGCAAAAACGAGGGTTTAAGAACACAAAACGCACCACAAAACTAGCTAGAAAAACACATTAAATGCAGTTTGCATAGATGTGAACCTAGACTTACAGTGGTGTCCAGGAGGAATTAAATTAATAGTACACCTAATGCAACACCATCCACACATGGGAAACCTGCCATTAGAGGTCATTTATATTTCACATATCAGATGTGCAAAAATGTTTTTTCAAGAGTTCAGAGTTAAATAAATGAGATGTGTGCATCCAGTGGTTTAGCTGGGCATGAAGTATCAGTATACCATCACCAAATATTGGGGGTGCATTGTCCACTGGGACATCCCATTTTTGCCAGTGCAAAATAAATAAAAATAAAAAATAGGGAATGATAATATCTGTGCTACAGCTACTGATAGTAATAGTCGCACTGGAAATAAGACATAATAAACTACAATGTAAAAAGCCCCCGGTTATAGAAAACCCTGGATGTGGGTTGCCATCGTCGCTGAGCAATAAGAAGAACAAGAAATTCCCCTTGGGGATGGGACTATGTAGGCAACCACACTTCCAAATTGAATAAAAATTATATTTATTGATTACATATAAAACAGATCAGTGGATCAATATATACAAAAGATAGCAACAAAAAACAAATGTAGTACAAAACATACATAAGAATACACAGGTCTGAAACCTGGAATACAATCGTAAAACCACATAAATTGCTGAATGGTATATGGTGTGGATCGTAAAAAGAAGAGAATAACTGCGCTAACTACTCAGACGAAGCAGCAACTTAAATTGTCACAAGCAACTAGATAACATAAAGATAAGTAAGTTGCGCTAAATTGTGATATAGTGACAAAGAATGTCAAAAACACAAATAGTTGATGATGTGACCATAAATGAATAGTAATGAACACAAATAAATGTCCACATAAATTGTCCAAAATTAATTGTCCAAATATCAAAGGTAATCCAAAAATCCGGAATCCCCAAATCAAAGGTAGGATACGCCACCAGATAAGTAGTCTCCTTACCAGATAGATGAAAGGAATTCACCCAAAAGTCACGGGAGTGTGTTGGATCCAACAGCCTCAGATCAGCAAACTCATAGGTGTCTCAGTGGTGTATATCAATTGCATGTGGAGAAAAATGAGAAGCTTCCATAGCATAATACTGTTTGCCGTTAGTACAGATCACCCAAAGTGCAAGCCACCACCATCGCCGACCAGACATATAATGGAAAGGAGTCACCAACACCCTTATATCCCAACTGCTTACCAGATGCCAGGTATATAGTGCAGAAATAAAGGAGAACAGCCTAAAAAGCCACCAGGAGTCACAGGAAGACCACCACCAACAACACTGCCGCTTACCAAATGTTACTATAATGCAAGCCAAACAATCTCATAAGTTGTCTTCAGGGTAAACAGGATGGCTGAAACGATTGCTCCAGGTTCCCAACAGAGTAATATGGAAAGACAGAAAGCGCTCGATAGTGTAAAACCAACAATTTTATTCCATAAAAAATAGAGAGCAATTTACAAACATGGAAGAATTCAGAGCGTGGGTTTGAATGGGCCGCCGGCCGGTCGGCTCCTCCGCTCCTCCACCCGTCCTCAAACACAAGAAGGTGACGTTTATTTTATATGGTGTGGATCACCAATATTTTACAAGCATGTGGAAATCCTCCAATCCAACGCGTTTCAGGCAAGGATGCCTTTCTTCAGGGGTATATCAATGGAGTGATCTGATTTCAAGATGGAGGTGAAAGTCTGCTATGGATGATGGTGTACAGGGACAGAGGTGGCCCGCAAGGGGGCGGACAGAGACCACAATCTCCCCCGGGGTTCCAGCAAGGATCCCAAATGCCTAGGCCAGTGCATTGTTCTTTGTGGGGTATAATGTAGGGTCTGCGTGTGTATCCCTAGGCTTTCAAGGAATGCTGCAGTCAAGGGTCAATGAAGACAGGTGTAGTGCTGTCAGCCCACAATGCACGAGGAGATCCACTGAGTAACAGAGTATGAACCTCTGAGGTGATGGGACCGGTCGTGCCAAGGTATGAACGCAGGCTGTGTCCGGGAGGCAAGTAGCAGCGAGAAGTGCCAAGCGCAGCATCAATTCTTATTGGATTTGTTTACTGTAAAATCCCTGCACTGTTAGATGTTTATTGTCCATGTACTTCAATGTTGGGTACACCTCAAACGTTTCTCTTGTATAGAATGGACTGGCCTTGGCTTTGCTCTTGCACTTATGCTAACATTTTTATTTGCTGAAGTTATCTTCTTTTTCTGACTGCCTTCAACCTGGATTGCCCTAAATACTAACGTGGATTTAAATTTAATTTAAGATTTGCATTCAGCTTTGATTTTGGATCATTCCTGCTCCTGTTCTGCCCAGGTGCTGACTCAATATATTCAGAACCTCAAACTCCAAATGTTCAAGTCCTGGGAGTATTCAGGAACTGGTAATTATAGGAAGGTTACTGCTACAGACGAAGATTACAAATAGTTAGGGTATTGCATCTAAACTGAGAACTGTAGTTAATGGGCCCTAGATTAAGGACCGACTTTTTCAAAAAATAAGCAGAATTGTGCCTAACCCTGGGATTGCAGCAGTGAATCATCCTTGTGGACTTCAAGTCATGGGGAGATGACAATCTTTCAATGTGTGAACTTGGATACTTGGTGCTATACTGTAGCAGTTTTATTGGCCACTGAGTAAACTGATTGGAATTCAACAGATTGAATTATGAGTTGAATTATCAGTTGGATTATCATACTCTCCATATTTCCTTCATATCTACACCAGCTATACTGTAACACAATAAAGAATCATTAATGCCTAACAGACTGAGCCTCAAAATGCTGGATGAACATGTCTGGAGCCTGATTTCTTAGTACAACTTTAGAATGTTTATATGTTCTATTGTTTGCTTAGTCCTAAGGCATATCAAACATTTTGGAACAGGGACCATAAATAATAGCATAACAGCTTCTTTGAAGAGACAAAAATGTCTGGCAAACATATTATACCTCCGACAAGGATCCACAGGCCCAACACTTTGGTAGTCCCCGCTAATTGGCAGAACTGCTTTAAAATTTATTTACAGCAATTTCCACTTAGACTACTCATCTACATACCTTAGTAATTTGTCTAACTAGTGTAGAAAAGGATTCCTAAAGCACAATGCTATATGCATTTAAATAAAGCATCACTTACAGTAAGAAACTATTGAAAAGAGGATGTGGGGAAACATTACAGAGTTCCACAACTCAGCTATTACTAGGTAGCAAATGGAAGATGTTAAAAAAAGAAGAAAAACAGTTTTTTTTGTTGATAATAAAGAAAATGATTATATAAATGGACACATTTCTAATGATGACAACTTTGGAGTAAGGATTATTTAAAATTCCCACTCGTGGATAGAGCAAATCAAAAAGTGATCTGGACATAGGCCCAAAATTACCTGTTATTTACCACACTGCCCTGATCATTCCACATTCTACTTTGTTATTAACTGCTCCTTGTATCCTATGAGGTTTCCTGCATCATTCAAATGAGCATTCAGCAACCCCCTAACCACTTAAGCCCTGGAAGATTTTACCCCCTTCCTGACCAGGGGTTTTTTTGTGATTTTTTACTGCATGACTTTAACGGACAATTGCACGATCGTACGACGCTGTACCTAAACAAATTTGACGTCCTTTTTTTCCCACAAACAGAGCTTTCTTTTGGTGGTATTTGATCACCTGTGCGATTTTTTGATCATGCGCTATAAACAAAAAAAGAGCGTAAATTTTGCAAAAATAACAATATTTTTCACATTTTTTTATATGAAATTCCCAAAAAAAATGTAAAAATCAAAATTTTTTAACATTTTCGGCCAATTTGTTTTATGCTACCTATGTTTGACACTGGCAGGGAAGGGGTTAATTTTATTGGAGAGGGAGGGGTTAATGTATGCCTGGTGCTTACTAACGTGTTTGGTAAAAAAAAAAATCGCAAAAAGCGTATTTTGATTGGTTTGCGCAAAAGTTATCACGTTTACTAACAAGGGGAAAGATTTTTTTCATTTTTGGTGTTTTTTTTTTTTTTTTAACGAGTAATGGCGGTGATCTGCAATTTTTTTTTGCGGGACTGCGACATTGCTGAACTGAAATTTTTGACACTTTTGGGGTTACCAGTGACATTACTGCAGTAATCAGTGCTATACATATGCACTGTTACTGTAAAAATGACACTGGCAGGGAAGGGGTTAACTGTATTGGAGAGGGAGGGGTTAAGTGTGTCCTAGGGGCGTGCTTCTAACTGTGATGGGACAGGTCTACTATTGTAAAAACAGAGATCAACGGTTCTACATAGTAGAACCGTCTGATCTCCATTTTTACACAGGGGAGAAGGACAGGCGGCTTGTTTACATTAGCCGCCTGCCTTTCTCCCTCTCTACTGACGATCGCCGAGTGACCGGCGGACTCCTCAGTGAACGAGCTGCGGCGGGCGCGCGCATCAGCGGGCGTGCGCTCGCTCGCTATTGGCTCACAAGCCGGTGACAGGCTAGTGACATACCGGTACGTCACTTTGCCTGGCCGGGGCTGACCGCCGCAGTATATTTACTTGCGGCGGTCGGCAAGTGGTTAGAATACTGAATCTAGATGCCTTGATTTGCTACAGCCTTGTCTTAAATCATCATAGAAAAGATAATTTTAGTGTAACAATAGTTAGACTCTCAGGCAACCTCATCTATGATTTGATTCATGGAAAAAACATAGCATTGAGATGGTGCACTAATAAATATTAGGTGACCTGTGACTAGCAAGGGACCACATGAGTGAGCATTCCATTTTGATCCTCCAGATGCATATAAGACATTTTGTACATTATATCCATGTATATAGGTTAACGTATATTTATGGGACTGATGGCATGGTTCACCAGCACTTAAAGTATTTTTGGTCTCAAAAGTAGCTTTTGGCTCTTACTCCTCTTACACAAGGTTATTGTATTAGGTGTAAACCCATCTCTAGGCCTATTTATGCAGAGTTAAAATTAGAAGTCAAATTCAGAAACCTAGAAATATTAAAAAAAAAATAAAAAATTAATCTTTACACATCAGAACATTTAGTTACAAAAGCTAATGCCCAGGACATTATTATGAAATGTCTCATAATTAAACATTTCCATTGCATTAGAATGATTGAGTTTAAAATATTTAAACTATGCTTAAATGCTTTACTATTATAGTCTCAAAAATATTAAATGAGTAATCAATTACATCAGAGTATATTAGTGCCGTATATTTTGCAAGCTTAAGAAAGTAAAATAATCCCCCAGAAGAATCTTAATTTTTGTCTATGGAAAACATTAAACTGTTAAGCGCTAACAACTAGAATTAGTCCTTAAATCTCTAATGAGAATAATAAAACATGAGTGCTGTAACTCGATAAGGCCTGAATTTACTTGCTGTTAGTAAAAGTTCCTGATCCAGCAGTATAGCTTTTTACTCCCCGAGGTCCAGGAAACAATATCTGTCCTTTAGGAACATCCTCTGTGGTAAGCACTTCTCCTTGCTGGGCTGCCATTGGGCAGAGATAGCTGTGTAATATCTAGTAACAGAAGCTTTATGAGAATATCCATTACTGATTTCAATCAATCCAAAGTAGCAAATTTGATTAACCCTTTGCGTCTGCATGTTTTCTTTATCAGCCACCATGCAAAGACATGTCATTTTATGATGTGTGCCTGTGTATGTGCGGTTGTGTGTGTTGTGTGTATGCATGTGTGTGTATGTATACATTTTGTCTTATTGATGATGTCTATTGTGGATAAAATCACATCCACCCATTTAAAGCAGCAGCGCTGCATCCAAGGAAGAGTTAAATTATTTTATTTAATTGGTATGTGTTTTGTATAGACTTCTGTTTTGTTTTGCTAAGTTGTAATTAATAAAACATTCTCATCTAGCTAAAGGAGTGAGCACTAAGAATTATTTTTGTATTGTATTAGGTAGTTTAGTGTATAACAAATTCTATATTTTATTTGCTATGCCTCATTCAGTGCATGTGTCTAAACTTTACTGTCAGCTGATTTACGTGTGTGTGTGTGCATGTGTGTGCGTGTGTGTGCGTGTGTGCATGTGTGCGTGCGTGTGCGTGTAAATTACCAACGTCCTTTGAATGCAATACATCTGATGTAATCCAAGAAAAACCACATATATAAGTTGTACATATAGGATATAGAATACAGTAGAATATTTTAATTATTCAATATTTCAATCAAGTACCTTTCTTTAAAACATTACTATATGATTCTAGAGTGCTTAAGTGCACTAAGACTGCTAAATTTAGCATAATTTGATTTTTAATGTGGTTTATCCATCTGAAGTTTTTGGAAATTATAAAAATATTGCATGTACACCATAATTGGTATGGCTATTTTTATAGGACAAAAAAAAAATACCAGTAAATTACATTTTCTGATAAGACACATCTTTGTACAATCTACATGTTCCTGCTGGCATGGTACAAAGGCATATGTTACAATTCAAAGACTCAGTACAGTATATGATTGATCCTCATTATGTCCATGGAGGCAATATTTATGTATTATTAATCGCATTCTGTAGTTCTATGGGTATTCTAATGTTTAATTTAGCGTTACACCACTGTTTTAAAGACATTCAATATAATGATACAGAGCTCATTTAACTAGATCAAACACGACAATCAAAAAACGGTTTACTAAAAAAAAGGGCTGGTACATCCTCTCAAATTCAAACGCAGTGACCAATGAAAAACCTTTATTTCTATATTCAAGCATACTCATCTTTCAGACAGCACTACAAACTTCATTTTTCACATCTCATCATCTCACTTCATGGATAGCAATATATCAATACTGTGACAAAGCATCTATACTGTTACAAAAAAAAAAAAAAATTAATATATATATATATATATATATATATACATATACATATATATTGAAGCAGAGACTGATGTGAATGTATAAGATATATGTAAAGTGCTGCGTAAATTGATGGCGCTATATAAGTACATATGTAACAGTATTATATACATATGTATTTTTATATATATATATATATATAAAAGTACATATGTAACAGTAAGATATATATATATATATACCGTATATATTTATATATATATATATATATATATATATATATAAGTACATATGTAACAGTAATATATATATATATATATATATATATATATATATATATATATATATATATATATATATTTATATATATATATATATATATATACTGCATACATATATACACACACACACACATATATATATATATATATATATATATATATATATATATATATATATATATATATACATATACTGTGTGGGTGAGTGTATGCTAATACATGTTTGGCTTTCTGGGTCATATTTTACCATTGCTTCATTGCTTCTAATATTCATTAAAAGTTTACGTATCTGTTAAATGTCATGGTGAATGGTGAGATTGTGTTTGTCAGCTTTTAAAAGTTTTGTTTCAGTTTTTAATAAGAATAATAGGCGCAAAAACTATTTCTTATTCACTTGCTAATGCTTCACCAGAAGTTTCCTTTCTATACATATCACCTAATATTTGAGGAATGTTCAATTCTAGCCCTACTAAAGGTTGCCATGTACTCCAGTCTACAATCTGCTATATATCTGTTTTAAAACTAACAAAAACAATAATCGTAGTAGTTGACAGGGCTCAAGGTGCTCCATTTTATTTTATTGTTTGATAAATCTGAGACCTGCATCAGATTTGAACTGGCCTTGTACAACTTTTAAAGCAGGAGCACACATCACAAATATCCTAGAGCGTAGCAGGCATGTCTGAACTACTGAGAAATACATGTTATTCAGTAACCTGAAAGGATTCTGTTGTCTCTAGAGATCCATGCTCCAGTCATTTATTACAGCACATTTAGGCCCACATGGAAAATAAAATAAATAATGGGCATAGGAGAAATCAAATTAGCTTGCTTGTAGCTCTGTTAATCAAATCTAACCAAGCAACACCAATTAAAAACAAATTAAGTAAATAGGAAGCACCAAAAGTATCAGCAGACCTGTAACAAGGATTTGGCATACTGAATTATTTTCTTGAATAGATTATTATGGTATCACTGATGACTGATATTTATCAATGTATCCTAGATTCATGCATATTAAATTCTGCAACATACTTTTTTATTTATCTTTTGGTTGTTGCTATGTCAGAACAATCCAGGATATATTAATACATGCCGCAAATATGTACGCATACTTTCCAATTAGACAACTTAAGTTCTTAAAGGAAATTTTCAAACATATTTAAAAATCTTTTCACTGTTTCCAATATTCGTATAACGAAACACATGATTAGGCTATCACTACTGAATCATTTTATGGCATCGCTTCAAGGGTTTCCATGAATTGGCTCAGTTAAGTAAAAAAAGCTGGCTAGGAGACATAATGAATTATTTTTTCCCCCCGTTATTAGCACAACATACAATAAACATTCATCTTTGACCAGATATTAAAAAAGTAATTTAGTGAGGCCCTGCAACATAATGAAAGATGCTATTTTATGCTAATAATCCTACAACAAAGCAGAAATGTAGGCACCCCACGTACAGTATTCTCAGTGGACAGAACAGAAGCAAATAGAAGAAAATCATAGGCAAAAAAAAAAAAAAAATCAAATTATAACAATGCTGATTGTACGCCAAATCCGAAAATACAATATAGATTTAAAACACATGAACTTTTCTACAAGCCCGTAATGTAATTATTATATATCTTTTTAAATTAATAACAGATATTTTTGAACTTTTGCAAAAATTGTTTGTGAAATCCCCATAAAAAATGAATAAGGTCTTGTACTGTACAGCAGGCTTCACAGTGATTGTATGCAGAGAGTGATAATGATGTCATTAACCCCGTTAACCGAATGCCAGTGAGGCAGCACTCTAGCAGCTGAAGACATAAATCTGAAGCAAGTTTTCTGTACAATGTCTGACTTACCTTTGAAGTTCATCTGGAAGGTCCAGAAGATTACATTCAGGAGAATACACAGAGAATAAGGATCTTGGCAGCTTGTAGACATGTGTATTGCTAGGCCCCATGGGCTCTTTCCTGCCCCGTACAAGCTTATAAAAAACACCATGTAACACTGTAAAACTGATAAAATATGTCAGAATACGAACAAAAAAGAAAACAAGCAAAGCCTCAGACCAGTACAAATAAATGAGAGAAAAGCAATTGTGGGGCTGCTCAAAGCCTTTTTGCCTTGCTGAATGAAAGCAATCCCTAAGACTGAATGGGTAATGAGATCCTGGCTCCTGAGATTTTAGCTTTCTTAATCATGTTCATAATTAATTCAAGAACATTGATAATTTCATTACATTCTTTTTGTCTTATCAATAAATGATGTGCCTGCACTTTTGGTCCTGTGTACAGGGAGAGAGGAGATGCTTTGGGTAATACTGCACCAGGAATAGTGGCTGAATCAGAGCTAAAAGGTGAAGCAGTAATTATTATTCTTGACCAGGCCTCTATTATCAGAAGATGACAAGCAGCTAGAAATAATTGATAAGGTTTAATGCACAAATGCATAGAAAGCATATCTGCTGCGTTGGCTGCCGTTAGCATAACTTTTTTTTTCTCTTCACTCAGATAATACCACACTTTGAAAACAATTGGCAAATGTTGATCCGTCTAGTGTGGCCACTCTGTAAGTCATTTCTGCAATCAATACACTTTCAACTAAACCGTTTTAAGATGTATTTATCTATATATAACCGGTGTATACTTTCCTGCTGGCTTTACAAGAAGCATCTCTATGAGCTTTTCAATGATAAACAGCAAATATTCTGGAAATATTGGATGAAGGTTTCCACCATAGAAGAGGAAACCAACCTTAATACTGGGTGCTCATCCATAAGTGTTGTGTCCTCAAGAGCATCAGGGGTGACAGGTTATTTCTGAGGGTTGGTTGGCTGCTAGCAAACAGTCATCAATAACAAAAATGCTAATTCGTTTCTGACATTTACATATTATGGTTGGGATGCAAAGATTTGTAGAAGGCTACATATACTGCCTGTAGGCTATGGCTACTCTTATAGATGTGTATGTGGGGAGGTTGCGCAAAATAGTGGTTAAAGCTGCTACCGATATTCAGTGCCAGATGAATACAAATAATAATTGAAAATAGTGGGGTGCGCTAAAACAAATATATGAATCCAACAAAAAATACAATTATAATCAAACTATAAAAGTTGGATAATAGGTACATGATATATTTCAAAAGTCCATAATGAATAAATCATGAGTGTCCATTGTGGTGAATTCAAACTGATATAACGTGAAGAAAAAAGAATTCTTGAACTTCAGTGTGAGAACCCACCACCAGGTGAAATTCCTCCTTACCAAACGGAAATAAGGTGCACGCAAAATACAAATCAACTGATGACCGATAACTGTTTTTTCATTAAACTGTGTAGAAGATATGACACTATTGGCTGCTTTTGTTCTTTATATACTATGCTTGTGAACCATCGGCTTTGTGGTCTGAGAGTCACCTTGCTGTAGGCTGGAGACAGTGGAGGAGGTAGTGGATATCATTGAAAAACAAGTGCTTATTACCTGCTGTATGGTAAGGGACCGTTTTGGGTGTTTTACTTGGAGATTGGAAGCACTTTATTCGGTGGTCATCAGTTGATTTGTATTTTGCGTGCACCTTATTTCCGTCTGGTAAGGAGGAATTTCACCTGGTGGTGGGTTCTCACACTGAAGTTCAAGAATTTATTTTTTCTTCACGTTATATCAGTTTGAATTCATCACAATGGACACTCATGATTTATTCATTATGGACTTTTGAAATATATCATGCACCTATTATCCAACTTTTATAGTTTGATTATAATTGTATTTTTTGTTGGATTCATATATTTGTTTTAGCGCACCCCACTATTTTCAAATATGGCTACTCTTATGCTAGACTAGAATGCCAACACTGTAACTATCTCACATTTGGATAACCGTGTCTCCTTTCAAGAAACATATTTTGAAAATATTTATCTTGACAGGTTGATCTGATAACTAACAAACTAGTCTTTGAGTAAAATGGCCTTCGCACTTAGTGGAGCTAGCTGATGGCTCTTCTGCGACATTGATGAATGGGACATGGATGATATATACATTCTGTGGTTTTATCAGTAGATTATTGAATTGTTTATTTCCCCTGAGGAGAATGACCTGTCCCTAAATGTGTGTTCTTTGTTAGACCTACCAGCGCAGGGATTAATATTGACATAACATTCAATTGGGATATGTCCAATGCTCGATTCCGTAAAAAGAATGAAACAAATGGTTTAATAGGATGCAAGCAACTTTATGGTAAAACAAACAAGAATAATATTATTTTTCAAATAACATTCTTTTTTTGTTACATTTCTTTTAAATTCCCACAGTAGTTTATCATTTTAAACAGAAGCATATTCTGATGTTCATGTGTTATGCAATCTCTAGAGAAATTCGTATGAGAAATTAGATTTTCTATAGTGCAGTGGATAGTATAAGTATGTCTGTCCCCAGGGTTGGATTTCTGTCACTAGAGCATGTAAGCACACCACGTTTGGTGCCCAATTCAACACCACTCTACAAGGAAAAAATTCAAAAAGAACATTTTCTTATCTCCTAGGGCCTAAACTGGCTTAGAATACTGTGACAATGTGCAATTAGTGTTATATGAGATGATATTATAACTACTGAGGGCTGGAAAAAGAAGGTAAAAAAAAAAGGTCAATTGATAACTAAATAAAAAACTGCATCTTTGTGTCTGCTGCCTGTAGGCACAGGCCTTGTATGTCTGATGGTAAATCTGGTGTATCTCTGCTTTCCAGCCCCACAATCACTGCAAACAACATGCTGACATTAGTATACTTTATCTGGCATGAAAAGAGAACAATAAAATATATATATATTTTTTTTTATTTATCCATTTCTTGATAAGACCAGACCATATACTGTATAGTGTATATACTTTATAGTGTATATACTGTATATATATATATATATATATATATATATATATATATATATATATATATTTGGGGTCATTGTCATGTTAGAATACTGCCCTGCAGCCCAGTCTACGAAGGGAGAAGATCATGCTCTGCTTCAGTATGTCACAGTATATATTGCCAGTACTGTTCATGTCCCTCAATGAACTGTAGCGCCCCAGTGCCAGCAGCACTCATGCATACTTTAATGGCATCCCAGTCTTAGTCCGTAGGGTTCAATATTGAGTTGGCCAGCCTTTGCAGCTATAACAGCTTCAACTCTTCTCAGAAGGCTGTCCACAAGGTTTAGGAGTGTGTCTATAGGAATGTTTGACCATTCCTCCAGAAGCGCATTTGTGAGGTCACACACTGATGTTGGACGAGAAGGCCTGACTCACAGTCTTCACTCTAATTCATCCCAAAGGTGTTCTATCGGGTTGAGGTTAGGACTTTGTGCAGGCCAGTCAAGTTCCTCCACCGCAAACTGCTCATCCGTGTCTTAATGGAGTCACAGGGGAAGGAACAGGAGGAGTTACATGGGAGACTCTCTCTCTACTAAGGTCTTAAAACGATTGTAAAGGATTTTTTTTTTTTTTAAATAACAAACATGTCATATTTACCTGCTTTGCCTAATGGTTTTGCATAGAGCAACCTTGATCATCTGCTTCTAGGTTTCCCCGCCTGCGCTCCTGGTTCCTCCCCCCTCCTGAATGCCCCATAGCAAGTGGGTTTGATCTAGAATCGGGTTCTGTGTGTCAGAGGACACACACACAGCGCAGCTCAGCCTCGCCCCCTGATCTCTCCCCACAGATTGTGATTGACAGAAGCAAGAGGCAATGGCTGCAGATGCTGCCTCCATTTCCAGTGAGGAGAGGGGGACAGGAGAGAGCTGCTGTGGGGCACAATGCACAGCGAAATCGGGCTCAGGTAAGGGGGGAGAGCTGAACACAGAAGGTTTTTTTACCTTAATGCAGGAAATGCAATAAGGTAGAAAACCTTCTGCCTTTACAACCACTTTAAACAAGGAGTTATAGGCCAATTGACTGCCAAACAATATAGAAAATGCTGACAGCCAAATGCTGTAAAATTTTATATTTTGAAGCCGTACATGTCGGACTTGGATTCTACAGCTCAGTCGGATTGAGTCGTCTCAAGTCGTGAAGCAGTCATATTTTTATGACCAAAGGGGATTCTACACAGATGCTGCATAATCTCTAATGTCAATTAGTTGGATGTCTATCATGTACCTGGTGCTGGAGGCCAATGGAGAGAGAGGGCTTCCCTTGCGGCTAAGTTCCAGATCCCCCTGAGGATGAGAGAACAGCAGAGGTCAGGCCCAAAGTAGCACGGGTCACCTGCTGGACTGTGTGCAGGATGATCCAGAGTACATCTGGAGTGCTGGAGTGGAATCAGCAGACAGGTGGCGCCCGAGAGGTGTTTGCAGGACTTGGATAATGCTGAGACTGGAACGTGGTCAGGTGAATAGCCAAGATCTGGAGCCAGGTAGATATCAGAGCAAACATGGTCAGGTGGATAGCCAAGATCAGGAGCCATGTGGGTATCAGAGCAGACGTGGTCAGGTGGATAGCCGAGGTCGAACACAGGAAACAATCAGGAGACAGGTCAAGGACAAGCCGGGTCGGTAACAGGAGACAGGAACTGGAATATCACAAGGATAACACACTGGAGGAGCCGAAGATCAACCAGCAACTAAAATCACTGGCAGGCTTCCTTATATAGGCCCAGGTAAATTGCTGGTAGTGCTGCTGGGTCCTAGTGCCCTTCTTCTAGTGTTTGTACCCTGACAGTGCCCCCCCCCCCCCCGACGGGCAGCCTCCGGATGCCCATTTGGGCAATTTTCTCTGGGTATTTGTCCTGAAACTCTTGGAGGAGTCTGGGGGCATGTACATTGGCTTCGGGTTCCCATGAGCTTTCTTTGGGTGGATACCCTTTCCATTTAATTAAGAAATGGGTTTGTCTCCCTCGCTTCCTGCAGTCCAGGATTGCTTCTACCTCGAATTCTGTATGCTCACCATCAGTCACTGGTGGTGGAGGTGGCTCCGCTCTCCCTGGAAATGGATCTGGAACAGTTGGTTTAAGCAAGGAGGTGTGAAAAACCGGATGGATCCTATATGAGTATGGCAAAGAGAATTCGTAAGCCACTGGGTTAATTTCCCGTTTGATCCGAAAGGGCCCAATATACCTTGGCCCTAGCTTCCGCGAAGGGCAGGCCAATTTCAGGTTGGCAGTAGGCAGCCACACTTTGTCCCCTACCTTGAAGGAAGGATTTCCCCTCTGTTTCCAATCAAAGTGTTTTTTGTAATACACTTGGGCTTTCTGTATGGACTCCTGGAGGACCTGATAATTGTTTTGAATGAAAACAAGTCTGTCCTGCAAGGTGGGTACAGAAGTTTCAGGCATAATTTCAGGCAGGGCAGCAGGGTGGAATCCATAATTAGCCCAGAATGGGGACTGGTTTGTAGCTGAAAGGACAGAGTTATTATAGGCGAATTCCGCCAGCGGAAGCAGGGATGCCCAGTCATCTTGGGAAAAAGCTGAAAAGCAACAGAGGTATTGCTCGAGGGTTTGGTTAGTGCGTTCCGTTTGCCCATTACTTTGGGGATGGTAGGCAGATGATAGGCAGAGTTCCACTTCCAAGGCTTTACAAAGGGCTCTCCAAAACCTAGAGGTGAATTGCACCCCCCGATCCGAAACAATGTTCTTTGGTAGTCCATGAAGTCTTATGATCTCCTTGATAAACATGTGAGCGGTTTCCGCTGCAGAGGGAGTACCAATCATTGGTATGAAGTGGGCCATTTTTGATAATCGGTCTACCATAACCAGGATGGTCGAGAATCTTTCAGAGGGAGGAAGATCAACAACAAAATCCATAGAAATAATTTCCAAGGGGAGATTAGGAATAGGCAATGGTCTTAATAACCCCCAGGCATGACGTAGAATCTACAGTCCCGACTGAAGTTAGGCCACCAAAAGGACCGCTGAATGAGCTTGTTAGTTTTACGGGCCCCAAAGTGCCCTGCAAGTTGGTGGTCGTGAAATGTCCTGAGAACCAGAGACCTAGCTTCTTGAGGTACAAAGATTTTGTCCTGGTGCCAAGGTAATCCACCCTGCCTCCTTAACGAGTCATGTTCGGATTCGGGGCAAGATGCAGAAGCTTTTTCAATGGATGCCTTTAGGTTGGGTTGAATCAGCAAAACATTTTGGGCAGATAAGATAGTGCTTGGAGGAGCACATTCAGTAGATTCGGGGAACATCCTAGACAGGGCATTGGCTTTCCCATTTTTGGAAACTGGGCGGTATGTCAAGTGGAAATTAAATCTAGAAAAGCCTGGCTTGTCAAGGTCTTAGGCATTTTGCAGATCTTAAATATTCCAAATTTGTGTGATCTGTGAAAATCATAATTGGATGGTTAGCGCCCTTAAGCAGGTACCTCCATTCTTCCAGAGCAACTTTAATTGCCAGGAGTTCTCTGTCACCCACATCATAGTTTCTTTCAGCCTGATTCAGCTTTCTGGAGCAAAAGGCTACTGGGTAAAGCAAGGCCTTTGGGCCCTGATTCTGAGAGAGTACAGCTCCTGTAGCTACTTCGGATGCGTCCACCTCAAGGACAAAGGGAAGAGCTGGGTCCGGGTGTTGCAACACGGGAGCAGAGGTGAAGAGAGCCTTCAGTTTTTCGAAAGCCATTTGAGAATCTTGGTTCCGGGAGAAGCGTGAGTGCAGGCGAGTGAGCTGGGTGATCGGGGCAATAATAGTCGAGAAATTACAAATAAATTTCCTATAAAAATTAGCGAAGCCCACGAACCTATGGACCCCTTTCTTGTCAGAAGGTGCAGGCCACTCCAAGATTGCTGATACCTTCTGAGGATCCATGGAAATCCCTTTCGTGGAGATTATGAGTCCTAAGAACTGGGTAGATTGTTTCTCGAACTCAAACTTTTCTGCTTTAGCATATAAGCCATGGGTTCTTAAGGTCTTTAACACTTTTCTGATGTGCACTCGATGGAGTTCAAGTGAGGCTGAGAAAATTAGTATGTCGTTAAGATAGACGATTAAGAACAGGTCAAGGTATTCTCTGAAAATATCATTCACAAAATGTTGGAATGTCGCGGGGGTGTTACAAAGCCCGAAGGGCATCACAAGGTACTCAAAGTGACTAAAGCGTGTTCGGAAGGCAGTCTTCCACTCATCACCTTCCCTAATACAAACCAGGTTATAGGCCCCCCGTAAGTTCAACTTTGTGAAAACCTGGGCTGTTCGGAACCTTTGGAATAACTAAGGGACGAGAGGGAGTGGGTATCTGTTCTTGATAGTAATTTTATTAAGGTCCCTATAATCAATGCATGGTCTGAGAGAATGATCCTTCTTCTCGACGAAGAAAATGCCGGCTCCAGCAGGTGAAGAGGAAGGACAGATGAATCCTTTGGCAAGGTTTTTATCTATATATTGACGGAGGGCCTCCAGCTCCAGCTCGGATAAAGGAAAGATACGCCCGAAGGGTACTTCTGCTCCAGGTAGCAACTCAATTGGACAGTCATAGGACCGATGTGGGGGCAGGGCGTCAGCACCTTTTTTGTCAAAAACATCAAGGAAGTCAAGGTAGGCTGAAGGAACAGCATGACAGGGATCCGGTGTAGGTTGAACGGAGAGACACACTGAAGAGTTGACAGGCGGGGGAATGCCACAGTGTTGACGACAGTAGGAAGATGAAAAGATGATTTCTCCCTCGGGCCAGTCAATTTGTGGGTTGTGGGCCCATAACCAGGGTATCCCTAGAATGGCTGGGAATATAGGAGACCTGATGACATTGAAGCAGAGTAATTCCTGATGGCCTGCTTCTGTTGTGGCAAGGACAGGGATAGTCTCCTGAGTGACTGGTCCAGAGCTAGGAGCAGTGCCATCTGCTAAATGTACATCAAGTCTTTGTTCCTTCAGTTTCAAGGGTATGCGCAAGTTCTTGGCTAGGTTGATGTCCAGGAAGCAACTACAGGCTCCAGAGTCGCCCGCAGCTTTACTTCCTTTCCAGCCACCTGCAGAGAGATGGGGAGAATTAAATGAGTGGATACAGTCCCATACAACTGGAGGTACGAGGGGCGTGGAAGGCTGGACTTACTTGGGCGAACAGGACAACTGTGAAGGAAGTGGCCCGAAGCCCCGCAGTAGAGACACAAGTTATCTTGTCGTCTGCATGCTCTCTCTTCAGGGGTTAAAGCAGGGCAGAATAGGCCAATTTGCATGGGTTCCCTGTAGGACATATTCATGGACTGGGAAACAGAGACTGGAAGTGTAGGTCCTGGAACCTTTGGCATTACCCGTGTGGGTCGAAGGGTTTGAGTGCGTTCAGACCTTCGCTCCCGCAGCCGTCGGTCTAGTTGGATAGAGACTTGGATGAGACTTTCTAATGAGGCGAGAGTCTCAATCCTAGCCACCTCGTCCTTGAGAGACTCAGATAAGCCTTGCCGGAACTGGTATTTTAGGGCGGCATCATTCCACCCAGTATCAGCTGAGCACTTGTGAAATTCCACAATGTAATCCTCCACCGGTCGTCTGCCTTGTACAAGAGCATGAAAGGCCAAGTCTGCGGTGGCAGTCCATTGTGGATCATCATATAGGGTAGCCAAAGCTTCACAGAAGGTGGCAACTGAATCCAGGACTGAGTTATTTTGCTCAAGGAGATTATGAGCCCAGGATTGTGGCTCATCTGACAAAAGTGAGATGATGAAACCCACCTTGACAGTCTCAAAAGAAAAAGTCCTTGGTTGCAGGGCAAAGTAAAGGTCACAAGCATTTTTGAAAGCCCTGAATTTCCGTCGGTCACCTGAAAAGCGATCAGGAGTGGGGACTCTGGTTTCTGGAGGCAGTAAACCCATAGCAGGTGCGGCTGTAGCAGAACAACTGGCCGTTGGAGCGGAGGCAGTGGAGCTAGTAGCTTGGTTAGGATCCACAGCAGTCATAGAGGTAGTGAGGGAGTGAAGGCGTCCTTCCAGCTGAAAGTAGCCATCTTGTAAGCTCTGGACTGCTTGTGTAAGAGCTGTAATCTGCTGACATAGGGCCTCTAATGCGGAAGCACCTCTCGGCCTCAGACATGTTGGCTGGTTGATACTATCACGTACCTGGTGCTGGAGGCCAATGGAGAGAGAGGGCTTCCCTTGCGGCTAAGTTCCAGACCCCCCTGAGGATGAGAACAGGAGAGGTCAGGCCCAAAGTAGCACAGGTCGCCTGCTGGACTGTCACCTGCTGGACTGTGAGGATCCAGAGTACAGCTGGAGTGCTGGACTGGAATCAGCAGACAGGTGGTGCCCGTGAGGTGTTTGCAGGACTTGGATAATGCTGAGACTGGAACATGGTCAGGTGGATAGCCAAGATCAGGAGCCAGGTGGATATCAGAGCAAACGTGGTCAGGTGCATAGCCAAGATCAGGAGCCAGGTGGGTATCAGAGCAGACATGGTCAGGTGGATAGTCGAGGTCGAACACAGGAAACAATCAGGAGACAGGTCAAGGACAAGCCGGGTCGGTAACAGGAGACAGGAACTGGAATATCACAAGGATAACACACTGGAGGAGTCAAAGATCAACCAGCAACTAAAATCACTGGCAGACTTCCTTATATAGGCCCAGGTAAATTGCTGGTAGTGCTGCTGGGTCCTAAAGTCCTTCTCCTGCCAAAGTGCTGTTAGCGCTGCTGGGTCCTAGAGCCCTTCTCCTGGTCTTTGTGCCCTGACAATGTCTCATTAAATCCGGCTTTATCTACCAGCTTTAGTCAAATAAAGTAGACCTGACTTTCTCCTCCTGCTGCCATATAGTGGGAGGAAATTTTTCCCTGTGGTTTTCTGTTGGATCCGGGTTTCTGCTGAATACGTGTGGTTTCCTATCGGTCCTTTCCATTCATAGTTGGGCGATTGCTCTGGGTTCTAGTATATGGTGATGTGATAATATATGATCCCATGAGGAAGCAAATTTATTAGTGAAACATGTCGGGACCATCACTTCTGAACCATTATGAACTTTGGATTGTATCATACCACTTCCAATCTACCATGTTTGAATAGCTTTTTAATATATTTCTGTGTTGCATGTCTTAAATGGTATTTGTATACAATTTTAGAAATTAATTTAAATGAAAATATTTGAATTTGATTTGACTGTGTTTAGTATATTATTGGCACCTTAAAAATCCCAGCTCCTAAGGGAGCAACCCATCCTGCCTTCTATTAATTTATTTACGTTTTTAAAAAAATTATAATATTAATTTAGATTTTTTGATTTTTTACATTTTTTTTATTTTTAATTTTTACTTCTAAGGCTGTCACTACCCTGGTCAAGCAAATATGGGCAGGGTCAGCAGGACAGTAACTAAAACACTTATAAGTGATCATATCCATGGACTACTGGGTATCAAGGTTTTACCACTGACTAGAGGTAAACTAATATGTGGCCTGAGGTACTAGATTGCCTTGCGGTATATGAAATGCACCAATAGAAGGAGCTCTAGACCAAATGTTGAAAACGTCCAGATCAATCTGTTGATTTACACTAAAAAATAATCAACATTATTCAGGGACCAGAAGAAACTTCCCCTTCATCAGGGCTACAACAAAACACAATATAATAGAAATGTAAATGTGAAAGAAAATCATAGGCAACATACATACTGTATATATATATACGTATATAGATATATCTCTCTCTCTCTATATATATATATACTGTATATATATATATATATATATATATATATAGATATAGATATAGATATAGATATAGATATAGATATAGATATAGATATAGATATATATAGATAGATATATAAAGTATCTCACAAACGTGAGTACACCCCTTACATTTTTGTTAATAATTTATTATATCTTTTCATGTGACAACACTGAAAAAATGACACTTTACTACAATGTAAAGTAGTGAGTGTACAGCTTGTATAATAGTGTAATTTTGCTGTTCCCTCAAAATAACTCAGCACACAGCCATTAATGTCTAAACCGCTGGCAACAAAAGTGAATACACCCCCTAAGTGAAAAAGTCCAAACTGAACCCAAAGTGTCAATATTTTGTGTGGCCACCATTATTTTCCAGCACTGCAATTATCCTCTTGGACATGGAGTTCACCAGAGCTTCACAGGTTGCCACTGGAGTCCTCTTCCACTCCTCCATGACGACATCACATAGGTGGTGGTTGTTAGAGACCTTGCGCTCCTCCACCCTCCATTTGAGGATGCCCCACAGATGCCCAATAGGCTTTAGGTATAGAGACATGCTTGACCAGTCCATCACCTTTACCCTCGGCTTCTTTAGCAAGGCAGGGGTCATTTTGGAGGTGTGTTTGGGATTGTTATCATGTTGGAATACTGCCCTGCGGCCCAGTCTTTAAGGGAAGGGGATCATGCTCTGCTTCAGTATGTCTCAGTACATGTTGGCATTCATGGTTTCCTCAATGAACTGTAGCTCCCCAGTGCCGGCAGCACTCATGCAGCATCAGACTATGACACTCCCACCCCCATGCTTGACTGTAGGCAAGACACACTTGTCTTTGTACTCCTCACCTGGTTGCCGCCACACACGCTTGACACCATCCAAACCAAATAAGTTTATCTTGGTCCCATCAGACCACAGTACATGGTTCCAGTAATCCATGTCCTCAGTCTGCTTGTCTTCAGCAAACTGTTTGTGGGCTTTCTTGTGCATCATCTTTAGAAGAGGCTTCCTTCTGGGACGACAGCCATGCAGACCAATTTGATGCAGTATGCGACATATGGTCTGAGCACTGACAGGCTGACTTCCCACCCCTTCAACCTCTGCAGCAATGCTGGCAGCACTCATACTTCCCAAAGGCAACCTCTGGATATGATGCTGAGCATGTGCACTCAACTTCTTTGGTCGACCATGGCGAGGCCGGTTCTGAGTGGAACCTGTCCTGTTAAACCGCTGTATGGTCTTAGCCACCATGCTGCAGCTCAGTTTCAGGGTCATATGACACTGGGGAGGGAAAATGGCTAATTGAGCCCAATTTTGACTTTTTGACTTAGCGGTGTACTCACTTTTGTTGCCAGCAGTTTAGATAATAATGGCTGCGTGTTGCGTTATTTTGAGGGGACAGAAAATTTACACTGTTATACAAGCTGTACACTCACTACTTTACATTGTAGCAAAGTGTCATTTCTTCAGAGCCCATTCACACTGGGGCGACCTGTCAGGCGACCTGGTCGCCTGACAGGTCGCCGTAGGTCGCCTTCCACAGAGAAGCTGTGGACCCGTTCTAATAGGAGCGACACAAGTCGCTCCGACTTAGAAAAAGAGTCCGGAGCTTCTTTGGGGTGACCCGGAGCGACCTGCTATGATATGAAGTCCATGCCGGCCACTCCGAGGTGGCGGTGCGAGCAGCGCACCGCTACTTCACAGGTCGCCCCGGAAGTAGCGTCGCCCCAGTGTGAACGGGGGCTTAGTGTTGTCACATGAAAAGATATAATAAAAATATTTACAAAAATGTGAGGGGTGTACTCTTTTGTGAGATACTATATATATACATATACACACAGGTGCATCCCAAAAATGTGAATATCATCAAAAAGTTAATTTATTTCAGTAATTAAATTCAAAAGGTGAAACTCATATATTATATAGATTCATTACACACAGAGTGCATTTCTTTTCTTTTCATTTTGATAATTACGGCTTACAGCTAGTGACAACCCAACATTTACTATTTCAGTAAATTAGAATATTGTGACAAAGTTACATATTGTAGACTTATGGTGTCACACTCTAATCAGCTAATTACCTCAAAACTCACATGCAAAGGTTTCCTGAGCATTTAAATGGTCTCTCAGACTGATTCAGTAGGTTACCTAGTACATGATCCTGCACTTCCTGGTCTGGGGGGCCAGCGGCCCGCTCTAATCACAGCGGGAGCTGATCAGTTGTTACGGTGGAATCGATGACCTCCTGAACCTGCCGATGCTTAGGTACACAGGCAGAACAGTGGTCTGCGTATATAAACAAGGCAGATCACTGTTCTGTCACTACAGAAGACATTGATCCTATGTCTCTGCTAAGCAGAGGCACTGATCCATGCCTTCTCCTAGTACAAGCACCTCCCCTACAGAAGTAAAGCACTGGTCAGGCACCCATTTAACCCCTTGATAACCCCTGATGTTAACCCCTTCCCTGCCAGTGTTATTAGCACAGTGACAGTGCTTAGTGTCACTGGTCCCCAAAAAGTGTCAAAAGTGTTAGTGTCCCGACTGTCCGCCTCAATATTGCAGTTCTACTATAAGTCGCTAATCCCCGCCATTACTAGTAAAAAATAAAAATATCCCATAGTTTGTAGATGCACATAACTTTTGTGTAAACAGACTTGTCGGTTATCGGCAATTCTTTCTTCACACGCTGTCTCTGTGTGAGGAAAGGAGAGCTGATAACTGGCAAGTCTGACAGGGCACAGTGAGTGCATTGTTTACACCTATAATTAGGACACTGATCATCAGTGCCATCCCCATCTGTGCAGCTTATCAGTGCCCATCAGTGCCTCCTAGCAGTGCTGCCTCATCAGTGCCTCCTCTTCAGTGCTGCCTCATCAGTGCAACCTCAGCTTGCCTATCAGTGCACATCAGTGCAGCCTCATCAGTGTCCATAAGTGCAGCCTCATCAGCGCACATTAGTAAAGAAGAAAAATTACTTATTCACTAAATTTTATAGAGAAACTAAGATTTTTTTTCCCCAAATTTTCCAAATCAAAAAATGAAAAACCCAGTGGTGATTAAATTCCCCCAAATGAAAGCTCTAAATGTCATATAGGTATAGTGTTGCATGATCACGTAATTGTCATTTAAAGTGAGACAGTACTAAAATATGAAAATTGGCCTGAGCAGGAAGGGGGTGAAAGTGCCTGGTATTAAAGTGGTTAATTGAGTTCTATAATTCCAACATACACTTTAATTTTATAGCATCAGCATAATAATAGCAATACTAACAATAGTAATTTTTGAGAATCCAATTCTTGAAAAAAAACTCCTTACATCTTGTGATTGCTGCCGATCTGCTAGACTGCCAATCTGCTATCCCATGGTACCTTTCTGAATGCAAAAAGTGATTCCTGTACTGACTGCGCCTCCTCTGCAGTTCATAAGGCAAGCTCTGTGAAATGTGTGACACACAGTGAACACACAAGACATAGTGAATATGTGACACAGAATTTGAGGGTCTTCTGGGGTCCCCCACCAGTGGCCTTGGGCCCTCTGCTGAGTAACCCATAGCAAGCGGTTTGCTATAGGGGCACTCATGCATGCTCGCTCCTGAGCCCCACTCTGTGTGTCCATTGACACACAGAATAGGGCTCAGCCCTGCCCCTCGCTCCCTCCTCATTGCTGTGTCTAAGCCAATAAGGAAGGACTGAGCCAAGAGAAAATCTGGTCTTGTGCACATCACTGACTCAAGATTGGGCTCAGGTAAATATAATGGGGGGCTGGGGGGGAGGAGGGAAACTGCACACAGAAGGATTTTTTTACCTTCATGCATAGAGTGCATGAAGTTAAAAAACCTTCGGCCTTTAGATTCCATTCAATCTTTGACAATTTAAGTTGTAGCAAGGTTTCAGGAGTGGTGAAGCAAAGTGTAGGTATAAGTGTATGCTGCAGTGGGGGCTGATTTTAAAGCGAGCCTGTTGCTTTGCCCTGCTTAGGCAAAATACAAGTTTACTTTAACCTTTTTTCACAAACCTATAGCAAGCCCTAGACCTCACAAACGTTAACCCTCAGATTTACCTAACCCCATAAATCTAAGTATGAAAGTGTATGTAAAGTAAAAAAATTTCTTTTTTCATAGAGTAGGAAAGGGTTAAACCCCTGCTAGATTATTGTTTGGTGTTTGTGTGCCATCTGGGAGATTTCCCTTCACTTCAATTGGAACAGGTGTCCCCATTGGACAATATCCTCTTACCTATTATTCAAGGTACAACTCATTTTTCTTTCTTGATGACAACAGAGAGGGGTGAATTTTCCCAGTGGGGACATGGTCAGTATTAAAAATGTAAGGGTCTAACCTTTCCCCAAGCTAAATAAACTTTAAAAAAGATTTCACCTGTAGATACATAATAATCTAATATTTATGACAGTATAAAAGAATTTCTTGACTATATGAGCAATGATCATATTGCCAAAAGACAAGGTACTATATACTCTTACAGTCTAATAACTAACTTTAGGGTCTGCTGAGGTGGTGGCTTAAAGGAGAAGTAGGACCAAAGCTCTTTTAGACCTACTTTTCCTGTGGGTCATAGGAGTGCACCTTACCCTGCACTCCAGTGACCCGTTCTCAGCCAACCGTGGGCTAAAGTCTGCTGTCAGCTGACGTCACTCAGCTGTTAGAATCCACCCAGATGCCTGGACCGGCAGTTGGCTCAGCCTCTCAGTGAGCCACTGGGAGACTGAGCCAGCCACTCCTGCCCCCTTCTCAGCCCTTCTTACTCCAGTGAGCACTAAAAGGGCAGAGTAGAGAACTAGTGACGGAAAGTACAGTTCCACTTAAGAACTGTACTTGAGCTGCCTCCATCAGATCATCCCCCGCAGCTATTACCTTTTGCACCACCTCCCCCTCCCTTTAGATTGTAAGCTCCATAAGCAGGACCCTCCTGTCCCTTCTGTATTGATCTGTATTGTAATTGTATTGTCCCCCCTCTACATTGTAAAGCACTGCGCAAACTGTTGGCGCTATGTAAAACCTGTAAAATAATAATCATAACAAAAAATTGAGAGCCAGTAGCTGCAAGTCACTGGCTCTCTGCTCACTGAAGATTGGGGACTGAGTGATCAGTGGTCTTTGATCACTCAGTAATCAGTTTTAAAAGCAGTCTTAAAGGCGGCTGGGGACAGATGCAGCATCAGACCAATGCTGCATCCACATAGGTGAGCATAATTATTTGTTTTTTTTTCAATTCCCAAACTTCTCTTCTCTTAGTTGGTCTCTAGAGTTCCACTTTAAATGAGAACAATATAACATATGGGAGCAGAGCTGTCAAGTTACACTTTGAAAAATAATTTAATGTACACATGGTAACTTCATCTTGAGATAACCTGTCCTGTTTGATACAAGAAAGAAAAGGAGAGTCCTATGGGTTGCTTTTATAAATAATAAGGCCTCATTCACATGGGGCATACTGTGGAGCACCATGTTACCCACATAGGGATGCACAGGCATTCCATGCATCCCTAAGCAGGCAGTCCCACTGATGTTAATTTGGATGCAGTGGCTACACTGACACGGACGTTGCTTCCAATCTTACATCAGTGCAGGTGCACAGCCCCAAATGCACACTATCTGCATTCATGGCCATGCATTTGAACCCACACAGGTTTCAGATTAGGAGCAGAGTCTGAGTCTGTGCAGCCATTGCATTCTAATTGACATCAATGGAACTGCCTGCATGGGGATGCATGGAACATTTATGCATCCCTGTGTAGGTAAATAGAGCTCTCTACAGGCATACACTTTACGTCTTGTGAATGAGGCCTAATTGTAAATAGCCATAATATTTACAATATAGGTAACAATTTGGGTGTATTTCTTTTAAAACGTTTTATTCGTATTTCAACAGACAAAGTATTCATGGCTAAAGACAGGGTAAAGGTTCCATGCAATTAACAGTACTTTTACATGAACATAATAACAACAGAACAATATTGTGACTGATAAGGAATGTAGCAGGTAGCATAAACTATATAAAAAGTGTATCAATGGAGCCCTGCGTAAATGAATTTGTGCAGGGAGCTACAATTTGGGTGTATTTCATCAAGACTTTTGGATGAGGCTTAAACAAGTCCAGTCTATAGTCACTGACTTACTGGAACAGATTGACAATTCTACCTAAGTAATAACAATTATAGAGAACGCATTTTAGCACACCACAGAATTAAATTTGGATACAACAAACTGCACTCCAGTCATGAAATCATTCATGTTATCTTTTAATGTTACATGACAAGTTAGAAGCTAAATGATTTTAGCCGTAGGCCAACAGCTAAGTAACATTAGATGTGGAAAAGTGCATTTAAACCTTGTAGAGTCTGTCCTCTTACATTTAATTTTAAAATATCTTTTCAGATCTTTTTTTTAATTCAAGACTTCTCAGTAGGTCAAGTAGAAAATTGCATATTTGAAAACACTAGACACTTGAAAATGGAAATGTTACTTTAAATATATCAGATAATAAAGTTGGCACAAAAGAATTAGTTCCAATAGGGACAGCTCACTGGCTTAGTGGTTGGCACTTCTGCCTTGTATTACTAAGGTTCTAGGGGTTCTAGCCAGGACACCATCTGCATGGTTTCTTCCCATACTCCAAAGACATCATGGTAGTTTAATTGTCTATAGTAAGTGTATGTATGCATGTGATATAGGGATCTTAGATCATAAGCTTTTTGAGTGCCATTGTTAACCACTGTTTTAAATGGTTCTAGTTCACATCTGTGCAATGCATTAACATGTGCTGTTTTTTTTTTTTTTTTTTTTTAATGAATCAACATTTGCTACTGGTATTATTGATGACACTAGAAGCTCATTAGAATGCATGATTGTTAAGAACACATGTACAAACAATTGACAAATGTAAGAGGATATGATGGTTGTGGGTATAACAAGTGCTAGCAACAGGTTAATGCTAGGTAGGCTTCATACACTAAGGGGCTCATTTACAAAACAGTGTTGTGGTCTTACTATGGCTATACTGCTACTTAAAAAAATGCTGTTGATGTGCTTAGCTCTCTGTCAGCTTTGGGACTTCAATACTGGCAGAGCGCTATTAAATGAATTGAGCGTAAATAAAAAGTCACAATAATGGCTCTCCTCAAATCAACGAGAACTCTATGGGGCACTATACAGGCTTTATACCGCAGTCCACATTGTATGAAAAAGTGTGCTTAGCCCTGAAGGGTGAAATAGAGAGCGGATGGTGATATTCACTTTCTGTTATAACTGTGCCCCTTACTATGCTTAACTAAAGTAAATTTTACATGGGATGAAATTTTAATGTTACTGGAAGTAAGCTTCCCTAAGAGCCATGGCTGCAACATACATTTTGGGTCAAATTTACTAAAGGCTTATTGGCTGTTCACCTTGCAAGAAAGGTGCACATTGCAAGTGAACTTTCTCCAGAGCGGAATAAACGAAGTGAAATTTCACCTGATTATATGCAAGATGACAATAAAACAACAACAGTTTTGCTTTCACTTGATTGGATGGTGGAAACCCTGTGGAAAATTCCCTTGCAAAGTGAGCAGCCTATATGCCTTTAGTAAACCCAACCCCTTTGTAGCAGACTGGTATAAACTCCACTGTATTATGCACTGCTCCAGACACCGTTTATCCCTCCCTATCTGTGTGGTGACATTGAGGTAAGAGCCCATCCTTACTCTATTGTTCCACGATGTATGTGTACAAATGGATGCACACTGATCACATCACTCAAAAAAAAACTTATTCCAGGTCTGTTATCTGAAATTTCAAACTAAACAACCGAAACCTACCTCCTCCTAGCCCTTCTCCCTGACTGGGCTTAGTCATAGAGAGCTCTGCAACTAAGCCTAATAAAGGTGAAAAGCTTCAGAGGGATGTTGCTTTGATCGAGGACTGTAACATAACAGACCTGGAATAAAGCTTTTCTGAGGGAGTGATCGAGTGTTCAGTGTGCAGTTGTTTGTATACACCCCTTGTACTGTAGAAGAGATTTGTAGAGACTACACATCTTAGCTTGGCTTTGCTGATGATCTGTAGTTCGATAATGAGTGATTGCTGTAACTGAAAGAAATGCTTATTTAGGCAACTGCAATGGATAACATGAGAAGATGTTTAAGCTGGCGATTCTATAGCTAGTTCCAAACTTTGCAAAACAGACAGTTGACAGACAGTTGTTCAGTGACTGAGCTACGAATCACTTGGATTTTCTGCAACACAGGCCTATCATTTATGGCAATTCATTTTTTCCTAGCAACAAAAGCTCTAACAATTATGTAGCTACTACAAATCTCTGTTACAAAGCATAAAGGTTCTAGCGCATGGAGAGTGTATGCCAAATAATGACTAATACTTAAAGCAAACAAATGGGGGGGGAGTAAGATTTTAATCCATGAGTTCATAAATGAATGTAGAATAAAGTCCCAGTGTAAACTAAAAAACAGCGGCACCCATCCAGAGAAGCCAGTAGAAGGAGCTGTAGGCTCCGAGCGCGTAGCCTTGTCTGCAACCAGCCCGAAATTGCAGTTTCCCGTTTCCTGTTTGACTTCACTTCCGCTGAAGAATACCTGTCTTCTTCCATCCACTGCCCAGTGTCTAAGAAACGATCGATGGAGGCTACAGGACAGATCCATACTCCAAGCTGAGTACCTGTACTAAGAGCATTTTGTTTGCTGTAAGTGTTTTTAATCCTGTAGTAATAAAAAGGAATACTTAATACCACACTCAGTTGGCACCTCCCCCTTTCCTTTTCCTCAAATCTTTGTTACAAAATCACGCGTGTGTTATAGGCCAGCATGTGACCGTTTGGAAATACACATAGAAAAATCCAGCAACAGTTGCCCTCAACACGTCATTCCATCATATATGCTGTTCAGGGGTCAAGTCCTGGGAAAAAAGAGTGTGGGAACTCACCCAAGATCCCCCCACCTCAAAAATAAAAAAGTGTGTGTGTATGAATATATATATACCTTTTGAGGAGTGAGGGCCACTTTAGCGTCTGGGTAACCAGTCGCGGGCCACAATAAGCAGAGCGGGCAGATGTCAGATCCGTATCCACTGCTGGTGGCTACTGTTGTCTGGTACTGCTGGTTGGTACTGTTGGCTGGTACTGCTGGTGGGTATTGTTGGTGGGTACTGCTGGTGGGTACTGTTGTCTGGTACTGCTGATGGGTGCTGCTGGCTTGTACTGCAGGCTGGTACTGCTGACGGGTACTATTGGTGGGTACTGCTGGCGGGTACTTCTGGCTGGTACTGCTGGTGGGTACTGTTGGTGGGTACTGCTGGCTGGTACTGCTGGTGGATACTGTTGGCTGGTACTGCTAGCTGGTACTGCTGGCGGGTACTGCTGGCTGGTACTGCTGGTGGGTACTGTTGGCTGGTACTGCTAACTGGTACTGCTGGTGGGTACTGTTAGTGGGTACTGCTGGTAGGTACTGCTGGCTGGTACTGCTGATGGGTACTGTTGGTGGGTTCTGCTGGTGGGTACTGTTGGCTGGTACTGCTGGCTGGTACCACTGGTGGGTACTCTTAGTGGGTACTGTTGGCTGGCACTGCTGGCTGGTACTGCTGGTGGGTACTGTTAATGGGTACTGCTGGTGGGTACTGTTGGCTGGTACTGCTGGCTGGTGCTGCTGATGGGCACTGTTGGCTGGTACTGCTGGTGGGTACTGTTGGCTGTTACAGCTGGTGGATACTGTTTGTGGGAACTGCTTGCTTGTACTGCTGGTGGGTACTGTTGGCTGGTACTGCTGGTGGGTACTGTTGGCTGGTACTGCTGATGGGCACTGTTGGCTGGTACTGTTGGTGGGTATTGTTGGCTGATACTGCTGGTGGGTACTGTTGGCAGGTACTGCTGGTGGATAATGCTGGCTTGTACTACTCTCTGGTACTGCTGTTGGCCCTGTTGGAGGGTACTGCTGGCAGGTACTGTTGGCTGGTACTGCTGGCTGGTACTGCTGGTGGATACTGTTGGCTGGTACTACTGCCCGGAACTGCTGGTGGATACTGCTGGCTTGTACTGCTGGTGGGCACTAGTGGCTGGCACTGCTGGTGGGTACTGCTGATGGGTACTGCTGGCTTGTACTGCTGGTGAGTACTGTTGGCTGATTCCTGACTATCAGTGTGACTGGAGCAGCACTGGAGGAAGCATGCGTCTGCAGTAGAGAGCAGAGCCGATGCTTCCTGTATTGCTCCTGTCACAGGCAGAGGTGGAGTACATTTGGTATCACTCCGCCTCTGACAGAAAGCATCTGTTCCACTTCCTCTATTGCCGGCTCAGTTCCTTCACACTGATGCTTGGGGATGGCAGGTCGGGAACCCGTGATGTGGGCTTACTGACCCACCATCACAGAGCAGAACATGGCACCGGGATTCTGTTGGGGGGGCACCAGGACGCAGCTGCTGACGGGAACAGTGTTCCTGCTGTGGAAAAAGTACAGGAACACCGTTCCCATGTGTTCCTGCAGGACTCTGCTGGTGTTGCTTGGATTCCTTCCAAAGAACAACTGAGACTTTTTGGCAAAGTACATTCAGCAACATTTTCCACAACCGTTCGATGTAATGAGCTTTTTTTTTAATAAGGAATAAATAAACTGAGCATATATGCTAAATTAAGTGAACGTTCAGACTGCGCTTGCCTAATCTTGGATGATGAGTTGTACTGCAAATACTGTAGTAAATACTGTAAACCAATCAAAAGTGCCATAGTGCTTTGTTCCCACACCAAGGTTGGTGTGCTTGAAACTGGTGTCTGGGACTGGCAGCCTCTGAACAGGCAACATCACAGTGGGATAGGTCTCCCAAAAAGACCTACAAGCCCAGTTGACTTTCCTCACTATAAGGCGAGGCAGTCTCCAACATATAGACGCACAGAGAATATCCTGGGAACAAAACACAAAGTACTTCATGTTGCACTGAGAGACTTTTTCCATTTGCACAATGGCACTTTGCTTGTCACTTTTATAGTATCATGTTGGAATTTTGATTGGTTTAATAGTGAATAATAATAATAATAATAATAATAATCAATCCTCATCCTACTACTATATGACTACACCTGTCAGAACACAATAGAACAGCAGTGGTGATCGGTTTAGTAACATGCGGCTCTGACCTGAGCTGGCAGATTTTTTTTTTTAACCCGCTAAGTTGAATGAAAAAAAAAACTAGTGGTGTGTACGAGGCTTCATTCAAGGCTTATGAGGTACAGTAATCTGCTACTCAATCTTCATGAAGAGCACACAAAGGTTCCACTTTGAAGAGGCCTCTCCACCCTGTTACCCCTAAGGATCACATGCTGCAGGTATTTAAAAACTCAATGGGGTTGATTTACTAAGAGAAAACAGATTATTTTCTTTGACAGGAACTGTATACTTTGCAAGGGAATTATCAATCAGCCCTATAAAATGAGGTGAAGCTCTGCTGACTTCCATCATCCAATCATGTTCAAGCAAAAATAATGTTTATTTTCCTTGCATGTGTTTGGGAATTCTTTGCAAATTGAGTTTTCACAACATTCACTAAGCAAAGTGAAAATTCAACCCCAATAAATAGGTTTTACATATTGATGCAGATGGCTTGTTGGGAGCATAGTTTTAGAGACTGGACATTAATAACGTTTCCTTCCCTCCATTGGTTTGTTTATGGAGATTGTTCCACTAAAAATGTTAATCCTTACAAACTAATGCAAAAATATAATGATAAAGGAAAAGGAATTGGCAGCACTCCAGGCTGATTCAAAATCCAGATTTATTGACTGGACATCCAAATATGACAAGGTAGACGCGTTTCACACACTGACTGTGTGCTTAATCATTACTTGGTAATGATTAAGCACACAGTCAGTGTGTGAAACGCGTCTACCTTGTCACGATTGTCATATTTGGATGTCCAGTCAATAAATCTGGATTTTGACTCAACCTGGAGTGCTGCCAATTCCTTTTCCTTTATCAAGTTTCCACGGAGGCGAGCCGGGGCATGCACCGGTGTGAGTCATCAGGCAATTACACCATCTTGAGCAGTGAGTCCTTGTCTCTTCAAATGCAAAAATATAATCAAAATAATGCTAACCATTTTTGGGTATTCAAAATTTCTGTTTTTTGATTTGGAGGTTATAATTTCCCTAAAATGTCAGCTAAAATTGGAAGATTTCAGCGAAATGTCTTCATTTTGGTCAAATGCACTGCAGGCAATGAGGAAGGATAAATCAAAGTGGACATTCACCTCACCTATGACTTTCCATTATTTTACTACCCTACCCCCATTATACAATTAGATATTACATTTTTTGAGGGGTGAGGTAAAGTACATTTTCAGCAGGACCCAGTCCAGCACTTTTGGCTTTCTTGCAGAGTTGAAGATGATCTTCTACCTCACTTAAAGCCTTCTGAGATACTGACATAACGTATTTGATAAGGCTTAGGGGCAATCTTCACAGCAGTACACACATGCTGGGTAAACTCCATCGCACTGCGCATGCGTCACGTTATAAGGGGGCCAGCTCAAACAGCTTGGGATATTTACTGGGTGGGTTAGCATGTTTTTTGAGGACAACCCAGATGTCAAGATAAGAGGGAAAACAAATTAAAAGAGAGAAGAGGAATTTCTCTTTGAGGTTGTCTCCAAAGGGTTACTGAAGTTCCTTTCCGCTATCTTGGACCTGTTGTTGCCAAAAAAAGGCAAAGAAAGATGAAATCAAACAGCAAAAAGGATTTAATAAAAAAAAAAAAAAAAATGAACACTATACAAATAATCACCAAATACATAAAAAAGGGGGGAAAAAAACTCAAATAATTGGATGTTACAATATTAGTAAATGTTTACAAAAGTCAGTTCTAAGTGCCGGTTCACACTACCGTGACACGACTTCGGGGGCGACCTGTGATGTCGCGTGCACCGGGACTTCCGTGCGACTTGCACGGACTTCACATTATGGAAGTCAATGCAAGTCGCTCCGATGTCGCCCCGAAGTAGTACAGGAACTATTTTCTAAGTCGGAGCGACTATTAGAACGGTTCCCGTAGCACTGACTGGACCGCGATTTGTCAGGCTGACCAGTCGCCTGACAAGTCACAGTAGTGTGAACCGACACTTAATAACTTGTTATTGTAAATGTTCATTACATTTACATGTAGTTACATGAAGGTTTATATATTCAGCAAACACACTGGAAGTACTATTTGAAGTATCCACAGCAATGCAATATAATTATAACTGGGGAAGAAACTTGTGTATAATGGAGTAACTAGAAATAAATCTGTTATATAGCTTGCCTTTAGGAACACCTAAACTTGTTTGATTAGAATAAAAAAAAATAGACAACAAAGGGGCATAATTTTTTTTAAGGTATGTTGTGAGAAATGCCAATCTAACTACTAAGAATAGTGCATTTTATCAGGAGGATGAGTCAAGATTTACCCCAAAGAATCTAAAGACCTTGTATTTTCTGCTAGAGGAAAGTCAGTTAGTATTCACAAGAAGATGTAAAGTAAATACTAATCATTATTGATATGTTTTGTGTGATCTGTAATCTTTGCTACTGCCAATTGACTATATTTGAAATATTAGACAGAATATGTATTATTACCACATTGGTGTAAATCATGGGTGTCCAACCTTTTGGCTTCTCTGGACCACATTGATTGTAGAGAAATTTTCTCGGGCTGCATATAAAATATATACTATAGTTAAGGTATATAAGTAATAAAACGCTGCTGCGCCCGGACTGCTGCGCTGCCGTGCCCCCCCCCCCCCAGCACTAATTTAACACAACTAGTGGATGATCCCCTCCGAGGCAGCCTCTGCCTACAGTTAGTTGGAAACCTCTGTGGCCGTGCCCCCGACTCAACTTCCTTCCTCCCCAGCAGAAAAAAAAATTGTCAGGGGGCAGTGGGCCGCATTGCCTGTGGTTCCGGGCCGCATGTGGCCCCTAGGCTGCAGGTTGGACATGCCTGGTGTAAATGAACCATTAGGAATAATGACAAATACAAGGTACAAGGAGGACCTACTGGATAGTTGCATTCAATAAAAGGCATATGTTTCTAGATTTCTGATAACTTGATTTCATATCCAATAATTTATACTACCGCCAGACACTGTGGATGATTTACTAAAGGCACATAGATGTTAATTTGCACATTGCAAGGCCATTTTTTCTTAGCTGAAAATTCACTTTGCAAAGAATATTTAATAGTGTGCAAAAAAAAACCTTGTATTTTTGTTTGCACATAATTTGATGATGGAAGTCAGCACAGCTTCCCCACATTCACTAAGCTAAGGGAAAAATGCCCTTGCAAAGTTCAAATTCTCCTGCAAAATTAACATATTACTTGCCTTTAGTAAATCAACCCCATTGAGTAAAATAATATAGTATAATTGTATATAAGCCCCTAAATTTGGATCTGCATCTTATTTTATATGTAATTATAGTGAGGAGTCATTAGTCAGAGTCAGAAGCCACCCATCCACAAAGGGACAGCAGTCAGATGCTCTAGGAATAGCATATATCATTATAGGTACTGCTTTTGCTACAACAAGGAGATAAGGAATCTTCAAAAAAAAGGTTTCTTAGTTTTCTCTAGTCTACATTATAGATCATTTGGATGCATTTTCTTTTCCTTGGCTCCCAATGACACTATTTAGCTATTTATACTATTTGAGCTACTGCACATTATTGTGAAGTGACAATGACTGCTTGCTTCCCAACTCACTCCCTCAACTCCATCGTCTACTGTCTAACTGTTTTGGACAGGTACTTATGCAAATTCTGACATTATCTCTTGAGAGATATATAGTATTGCAGTGTACAGCTAACATCAATAGCATCCAAAACACCTGGTGGTGGCCTCCTGCAGTCCACTGATGACTCATTCCTTCATTTTTATTTCACCTCCCTCATGGTTTGGCATATTTAGTACTTAAATACACTGGCACATTATACCACCCTTTTTGCATTAACTAGCATCTACAGTAATGTACATTTGGCTGAGGGCACTGAGTCAGTGAACTTCAGTGAGAAGTAAAGGCTCTGGCATTTGACAACTAAATAGCAGAGAATGAGGCTTTGCACTAGGAAGGTGCATGGATTAAAGCGGAACTACACTCTCTTAACCACTTTACCACTGGAGGATTTTGCTGTCTTACGTCCTGGCCACTTTTTGCGAGCGCTGTGCGACTTTAACTGACAATTGCGCGGTCGTGCGACACCGTACCCAAACTAAATGTACGTCCTTTTTTTCCCACAAACAGAGCTTTCTTTTGGTGGTATTTGATTACCTGTGCGATTTTTAATTTTTGCGCTATAAACAAAAAATAACAATATTTTTAACATTTTTTTATATGAAATTCCCCCCCCCAAAAAATGTAAAAATCTAATTTTTTTAAAATCTTTGGCCAATTTGTTTTGTGCTACCTTTGTTTGGTAAAAAAAATCGCAATAAGCATATTTTGATTGGTTTGCGCAAAAGTTATTGCGTTTACTAACAAAGTGAAAGATTTCTGTCATTTTTGGTGTTTTTTTTTAACGCGTAATGGTGGCGATCTGTGGTTTTTTTTTGTGGGACTGCTACATTGCGGCGGACAGATCGGACCCTTGACTGACATTTTTGACACTTTTGGGGGTACCAGTGACATTACAGCAGTAATCAGTGCTATATATATGCACTGTTACTGTAAAAATGACACTGGCAGGGAAGGGGTTAATTTTATTGGAGAGGGAGGGGTTAATGTATGCCTGGTGCTTACTAACATGTGGGGGGGGGGGGGTGGCTGAGTGACATAAGGACAGATCACATGTTCAGCTATGCTGAACACTGCAATCTGTCACTCCTTGTCACTTAGGAGATCCGCCCGCTCTGTTTACACAAGCGGGCGGATCTCCAAACTAGATTCCCCGACGATCGGGGAAGAGCAGCTGCGATCGCCGCCACTCCTCCCCTGGCCCGACTCCCGCTGTGACTGAAAACAGTGGGAGCGAGCCTCCGGCGGCGCGCGAGCGCCGCCCAGAAGGATAAGAATCCCCTAGATAACGAGCCACACTAGCAACAATGTGAGCAGACGTGATGTGGTTAAACAACATTGCATATTTTTAATCCTTATGCTGTTAGAGATTGTAAATAGATAGGAAAGTTTATCATATTTACTTGTTGTAAACTTTTTTTTTACATTTCTTCAGTTACTTCCTTGTTTCCAGGTCCAGGCAAACTTTTTTGTACATCCCAGGAGTCTTCAGAAGGGGAGGTAATTATCTGCCCTTGATGAAGATGGTCACAACCAGAAATGCTAGGTGAAGTGATTTCTCAGCAAAAAAAAAAAAGCATGGAGACATGGATGGATAGATAAGTTTGCTTGGAATAATAAAAATTTATTATATTACGTTTTTTTGTTTTTTTTTGGTTTGTCGTGCTCAAGTGCAGTGTAGTTCCTCTTTATTCTTGATGTAAACACACATTAAGTGAGAGGGAAGCATGAAGTGCTATAGAATTTCCTGCTAGAGGGCTGCGCTGACTTTGGACTTGATAAAACACAGTGGACCAACACCAGATGACGGCTCCCAAATCATCATGGACTATGGAAAATGTTGCAAATCATTTTGAAATCAAGGTCCCAGAGTCTGGAGGAAGAGTGGAGAGGCACAGAATCCAAGTTGCATGAGGTCCAGTGTGAGGTTTCCACATTCAGTGATGATTTGGGGAGCCATGCCATCTGCTGGTGTTGGTCCACTGTGTTTTATCAAGTCCAAACTCAGCTCAGCCCTCTACCAGGAAATTCTAGAGCACTTCATGCTCTCTGCTGACCAGCTTTATGGAGATGCGGATTTATTTTCCAGCAGGACTTGGCACCTGCCCACACTTCCAAAAGTACCAATACCTGGTTTATTGATCATGGTTTTACTGTGCTTGATTCGCCAGAAAACAAGCCCGACCTAAACCCTATAGAGAATATGTTGGGTATTGTCAAGGGGATGATGAAAGACACCAGACGCAACAATGCAGATGAGCTGAAAGCTGTTTTTAAAGAAACCACGGCTTCCATAACACCTCAGCAGTGCCACAGGCTGATTGCCTCCATGCCACGTCACATTGATGCAGTAATTCATGCAAAAGAAGACCTGACCAAGTATTGAGTGCATACAATACTGTACATGGACATATTTGTCAGTAAGCCAACATTTTTGTATCAAAAATACTTTTTTTATTGGTCTTATGTAATATTAAAATTTTCTGGGTTTTCACTAGCTGTAAGCCATAATCATCAAAATTAAAAGAAAGAAACGCTTGAAATATATCACTCTGTGTGTAACGCAATCTGTTTCACTTTGTGAATTGAGTTGCTGAAATAAATTAACTTTTTGATGATATTTAAATTTTTATGAGATGCACCTGTATATATATTTTTTTTCGTTTTTTAATTTGTGTCAGCGGCAGTCCCCAATTGTACACAGTTTATAGTGCACCAAGTGCCACGTTTTATTTTTTTTTTATTTCTCTGTGATTGTTCACTACAATAAGAGTATCAGAGAGCCTGCAATTTAAGTGCACATCCCTTGGTGTTGACACCTGTAAACAATCGGCCATCTGATAATCTTAACCACTTATTTACTGCGTCAGGCAGCCTCTCCTGGGCAAAACGACGTAGGTCGATGTCACTCACTCTCAGGAGGCTAGGGGCGAGCGCGTGCCGCCGGCAGTGTTCTCCTGCCCCCGCTCATCATCAGGGAAGCCAATGCATGTGTCAGGCGGCTCCGATTGCCCTCTGACACCCACGATCATTCCCCGCTGACAGAGAAGGACAGTCGGCTTTTGTAAACACAGCTGACCGTCCTTCTCCCTGCAATTATCATAGAGATCATGTGATCCTTCTATATAGGATCACATGTCTCTATGGTCATTTCAGAAGCAGAAGAAGAATGTTTTCGGGTGTCCCGATTTCACCAATAGTAAAGTATTGCCTGAAAGAGGCTTCCTGTATAGGTCAGTACCCACTACATGTCCATCACTGGACATCCAAAAAGCAGATTTCCTTTTTGTCTGCTTGTCCAGTAAATCTTAGATTTTTATCATTAGTATTTAAATAGTTCAAAAAGGACTCCAAACTGCCTATACGTTCATCCACTACAAATAACAAGTCGTCTATGCAGAAATAGAAAGCTTTGATGTGTTGTCTAAACGGTTCGCTACTCCCAAAGATGCTGTGTCCTTCCCACCAATCCATATAAAGATTAGCGAGAGAGGGCAAAAATTTAGCCCCCATCGCGGCTCTGCACCTCTGTAAGTAGCACTCTCCGTTGAAAGTGAAAAAATTATGTGTTAACAAATAATCCAAAACGTCCAGAATGTACATACGGATTTCCACTGAAAGGGTGGTGAAATGTTCCAAATAAAAACTCTGTTCCGTTTTTGGGAGATGGAAAAAGCAAGATGTAACAGGGTATGTAGGAATTAAATCTTCTGCTGTTTTCATATCAAATACTCCCAATCTGACACCCTCATCAACCAGAATCCTGAGAGCGGGCTCTTGGTAGGGTCACCCCCCAACCTCCGGTAGGTGTGGGTGTCAGTAAGCTGTCTCTCGGCCTCCTGTCTATACATATCCACCCCCATGACCACCACTAGACCCCCTTTATCCGAATCTCATATAGTTATAGAGGAATCCTGTTCAAGATTTTTAAGCACCTCTCTCTCCTTGGATGTGAGATTGTCATGCAAATACTTAGACCTGTGGACACTCGGGTCATCAAGGCAGTCAAATCTCTTTCTACTCCTTTTTGAAATGTATCCATTTTTTTACAACGGGTGATAATTGGATAAAACTGTGATTTGCTTTTAAATGGAATAGACTGTGTCTTATCCCCGACACAGGAGTTACAACTATCATTAACTTCTCAGAGCAGATCTTCTAATTCATTGACAGCACCAAGCTCACTGAACATGTATACTGAAGCAGTATCAGTTGAATCACTACATATAGAACTCAGTTCTTCCCCACATGTAAGATCATTATCACAATTAAAATAATGTTTTTTGATGATGTGTCCTTATCTGTGTTTTCTGTTTCTTCCCACCGTCTGCTTTTTGGATGTCCGACTGTATGGTGATAGTCTTAGACATGTAGTGGGTACTAACCTATACAGGAAGCTTCTTTCAGGCAATACTTTACTTACATTGACAACACTTTTAAGCTTAGAATGTTGGGAAAAGGGGGAAATAGGTTTCAAGGCCCCCCTTTTCCTCATGGGATCACCGCAGCCTGAGGGTTTCAAGGCTCCCCCTAGCAGGTGAGGGCGTGGTCTCATGGGGGGCTTATACCTGATAGGTAGGGGGCTTCGGAGGCTGCTACAAGCTTCTGGAAGCCCCTTTGGGGTCTATAAATAATAGGTGCTGACTGGAATTGGCGCCAGACTTCGCGGGATGACACAAGCTGCAGAGCTCAGGCAAGAGAGCTATACTGTATAGCGGACGGCAATTCACCTCAAGAAATGAAGACTCTCCTCAGACAACTTATTGAGAGGGCTGAGGCAGAAGGTGGAGAAGCTTGGATTCGACAGTGCCTGAGCTTACCTGCGCAGCAAGAAGTATTATGTGAAGAAGCCGGTGGAAGCAGTATGGCACCTCAAGCGGCTGAAGACAGCATTGAAAATGTAGACAGCGGAGCGGAGTCTGTGAGGGAAGAGGACATGACATGGAGGAAGGTACAGCAAGGCGGAGATAAAGGCAGTGCTGGAAGAGGCAGGAAGATGGAGCATAAAGGAAGAGGGATGAGGAAGCCGTATAGCCCAAAATCAATGCCCAGTAGGGCTGAAGAAAGAAGAGCGGCAGCAGAAGACAAGAAGAAGAGAGGCAGTGAGAGAAGAAGCAGGGCAGCGCAGAAGCCATGCACGTCCCGCTGGGAGGCGGGAACAAGGGTCAATTCACCTGAGCTTCAAAGAAGAAGTGAAGAACAGAGTTATGAATGGCAGGACGCTGTAGGTGCTAACACAGGTCCTGGCAGGAAAAGAGCAGCTTCAATTAATGACACAGAGGTTTTGGAAGAGCAAGACAGGTTAAGTACTGGTGAGTGCAAATATTTTGTCTTCCCTGTCAGCAACTTTGTTGCAGCTTGTAAATAACTTATCTACAGCCCCCACTGCTAGGAGGAGTGATGATTTTGCGTCAGTATGGTTAGGTGAAAGTGGGGCAACGAATACAAGGATAGAAAAGCTGCCAATTGAAGTAGCAACAAGTTCAGCTATAAAAAACAATATGGCTGTTAGAGACTCCTCATCTGCAGCACGCAGGGAAATTATGCCTTGTATACTGTCTCCGCTTGGTTTTCATGTAGCATTGAGTACAAAAGAAAAGATATGGCGGAGAGAGTATATTGAATTGTTTTCATTACTCCCTAATCAAAAAGAATATTATTTTAAATCTGAAAAGGAGAAAAGCGAAGAGGATAAAAAGAAACCAATTCCAAGATCATTTAACAATTGGCTGCAAGCCTTTGTTACATTTTCCAGTATTTTATGTGAGAAGTTTCCTGAACTTAGTTCAGGTCTATTCCAACACATAGACATAATATTGGAAGCTTACCGAAACTTTGGTGGGCTTGGATGGTTTTTCTATGATGAGGCATATAGGAAAAAAATGGCGGTTCACTCTAATATGGGTTGGGGTAATAAGGATGTGGGTCTCTGGTTGAACCTATTTGTCCCACAGAGACCTGCTTTACCTCGATCGAACAGTGTAGCAGTGAGTAGCCAGGCTAGTGGATATAAAAAAGGTGTGTGTTTCGCATTTAATGACACACAATGCAAATGGCCGAATTCATGCAAATTTCGTCATGAATGTGCTTTTTGCACTGGTCCTCACCCTATAAGCAAATGCTTTAAAAAATTGGCTCAGCAATCAAGTAAGGATAATTTTCAAAAAAGCCAGAACGCTGGTGAAAGTGGAAAGCGTGGAGCCATGGCTGTGCCAATATCCAGACCAGTTGACAGCACAGCTAATTAGACAAGGTTTTGCATTTGGTTTTAGTCTACCAATTTTTGATGGATTTGGTTGTAGTTGGGTAGAAAATTTAAAATCGGTGTAGGAGCTATCTGATATTGTTAGGTGTAAATTAATAAAAGAATTACAGGAAGATAGAATAGCGGGTCCATTTATTTTTCCTCCATTTTCAAATTTTCGTTTGTCTCCGCTGGGGATCGTCCCTAAGAAGGAACAAGGAAAATATAGACTAATCCATCATCTATCTTACCCACGCAAATTTTCTCTGAACGATCAATTCAGGGATGATTTGTGCTTGGTTACATATGCTTCTTTTGAAGAAGCTATTGTCAAACTACAGAATGTAGGTCAGGCAGCGTTGATGGCAAAGGCCGATATAAAATCAGCATTTAGACTGTTACCCATAAACCCCGAAAGCTTCAATTCATTGGGTTTCCAATTCGAAGGTATGTACTTTTTTGACAAATGTTTACCAATGGGATGCTCAATTTTTTGCGCATATTTTGAGAATTTTTCGTCATTTGTGGAGTGGGTGGTAGCAAAAGAAGCAAGGTCTAGTAACTTAGTACACTATCTAGATGATTTCTTTTTCATAGGAAAACCTAACTCTCAGGATTGTGCCAGGTTATTATTAAAATTTTTTGAAGTGTGCGAGAAATTTGGCATCCCATTGGCACATGATAAAACTGTATTCCCTACTACATGTATTGAATTTTTGGGAATAACGATAGATTCTGTAAGTATGGAATATAGATTACCTCTAGAAAAAATTGAAAATATCTGTAGTACAATTCTGAAGGTAATGCGTCTTAAGAAGGTTTCTGTAAAAATGATGCAACAGTTATTGGGTTTGGTGGCATTTGCGACGAGGGTGCTTCCGATGGGGCGTATTTTCTCCCGCAGGATGTACCTAGCAATCGCAGGCTTAGCAAACCCTTATGCACACATCAGAGTTACAGCAGAAATAAAGGAAGACCTGTTAGTATGGTATAAATTTCTGGTAGAATTTAATGGTAGATCAGCATGGCAGGAAGAATTTATTGTCGACCAAGACTTTAAATTATATTCTGACGCTGCTGGATCTGTTGGTTTTGGGACAATATGGAGAACCCATTGGTGTGCTGCCAGATGGCCAGTAGCTCGGATTAAGAATGGTTTAGTAAAGAATATAGTGTTACTTGAATTATTTCCAATAATTGTAGCTATAGAAATATGGGGAACTTATTTTAAGAATAAGAGGATACTATGCTCTACGGACAACAAAGGAGTGTTGTATGCTCTAAACTGCCTATCATCTAGATCTAAGCCTGTGATTCGTTTGCTGAGGTATTTAGTGTATAAATGCTTGTGCCTTAATTTATGGGTGAAAGCTCAGTATGTAAGAGGAAAAAGTAATGTAGTAGCTGATGCTTTATCTAGATTTCAAATGAACCGTTTCTTCCAGTCTTTTCCAGAAGCAGACGCGAAAGGATCTTCTTGCCCCCCGCAACTATGGGAAATAGTGTGATCGTGGATAACATTATAAAATCCTTGGCTCCTTCAACTTGGTCGGGTTACAGGGCGGTGTGGTTATTATGGTTGGCCTTTTTGAATTCTCACAATATGGGAATTTTTGAAGTATCTGAAAGTCTAGCTTTATTGTTTTTTAATAATTTGATGGAAAAGGGATACTCTTGGTCACATATTAGTAAGGTGTTATCAGGGGTATCCTTTTTTCTGCAGTTGCATTCGTTCCCATCTTTATTAAAATTCTTCTCCATAAGACAAGCTATGAAAGGTTATAAAAGGGCTAATTTGGTTCAGGACAAAAGACGTCCTATTACGCTTCAGATTTTGTGTGAGTTATGTGAAAGTTTAGATAAGGTTTGCTATTCACAGTTTGAGGCTGATATGTTCAGGGCAGCTTTCTCAATTTGTTTCTTTGCTGCTCTGAGAATATCGGAATTAGTTCCTAAAAATGGTAAGAGTGGGGACGGTTTGAAATGTGACAATATTTTGGCTACTTCAAAGAATATTAAATTATTCTTGCAGCGGTCAAATCTGACCAAATGGGAAAAGGCTGTTGGATCACGTTGGCTCGGTGTGAAAAAAGGTTGGTGTGCCCAGTGAATTTGTTAAATACTTATTTAGGGTTTAGACCAAGAAAGGAGGGTTTCCTATTTATTCACCAGGATGGTTCGCCTTTGACAAGATTCCAATTCCAAGCAGTTTTGAAGAAAGTGGTAAGATATTGTAAGTTGAATGATTTAGTCATATCCTCGCATTCATTCCGTATAGGAGCAGCCACTGAGGCTGCAAGGTTAGGTTTAAATTCTGATAAAATTAGGCAAATTGGTAGATGGAAATCGAACGTTTTTAACCACTTAAGCCCCGGAAGATTTTACCCCCATTCCGACCAGGGGGTATTTTGCGATTCGGCACTGCGTTACTTTAACGCACAATTGCGCGGTCGTGCGACGCTGTACCTAAACGAATTTGACGTCCTTTTTTTCCCACAAACAGAGCTTTCTTTTGGTGGTATTTGATCACCTGTGCGATTTTTTGATCACGCGCTATAAACAAAAAAAGAGCGTCAATTTTGCAAAAATAGCAATATTTTTCACATTTTTTTATATGAAATTCCCCCAAAAAAAAATGTAAAAATCAAAATTTTTAAAAATTTTCGGCCAATTTGTTTTATGCTACCTATGTTTGGTAAAAAAAAATCGCAAAAAGCGTATTTTGATTGGTTTGCGCAAAAGTTATCGCGTTTACTAACAAAGGGAAAGATTTTTGTCATTTTTGTTGTTTTTTTTTTTAACGCGTAATGGCGGCGATCTGCGATTTTTTTTGCGGTACTGCGACATTGCGGCGGACAGATCGGACCCTTGACTGACATTTTTGACACTTTTGGGGTTACCAGTGACATTTCTACAGTAATCAGTGCTATACATATGCACTGTTACTGTAAAAATACACTGGTAGTGAAGGGGTTAACTTTATTTGGAAGGGAGGGGCTGTGTGTGTCCCTAGGGGCGTGGTTTCTACTGTGATTGGCTGTGGCTCTAGCTGTAAGGACACTGATCAATGGATCTACATACCAGATCCGTTTTATCAGTGTCTTTGCAGCGAGGAGAATGACAGGCAGTTTGTTTACACAAGCTGCCTGACATTCTCCCTCTCCCCCGCCGATCGCCGAGTGGCCGGCGGACATCGGGTCCGCTGGTCACACGCGCGGGGGGGTCCGTGACCACGCGGGAGCGGGAGCGCGCCTCCGGGGGCGCGCGCTCGCTCCCTAGACCCTCACAAGCAAGCAACGTAGCCCTACGTTAGTTTGCCTGTGAGGGGCTGACCGCCGACGTAGATAGTCGTGCGGCGGTCGGCAAGTGGTTAAATTATACGTGAGACCTAACAATATTTTTTGACTTACCTAGGTATCCATCGGATAGTGTGGATAGTCGGCCATTCATATATATTTTGGGCACACAGAAGAGCTGCTGCTAGAAGCTATACGGAATCCCTTGGTCTGGATAAAGAATTATATTCTGTTTGTTGGCATGGTATTAGGGGAATGGTGTGGGCGGATCTCCTGGCTGAGTTGGGAACTATGGCGGATATGTATTCTCACCCGGATGTACTATTGGTGCACCTGGGTGGGAATGATATAGGTCATAAGAGAACGTTGGATTTGGTGTTTCAAATGAAGCACTATGTCCGAACGATTAAAGCTCTATACCCTGGGTCAGTAATAATTTTCTCTGAGATTATACCCGGGTTACAATGGTCATGTTTAAGTCTTTGTCGTTATGGGGAAAAGATTCGTGAAATAATTAACAGGATAATGGAAAAGTTCATGTCTTTGGGTTATGGTTTTTCATTTCGCCATTTAGAATTGGAAGGTAGCATTAAAGGGTGATATAGAGCTGATGAAGTTCATTTGTCCGATATCGGACTTGATATATTCAACAGCAATCTTCAGACATGCATTGAGAAGGCCGCAGTATGGGGGTAGACAGAGGTAGTGCAAGGTGCACATCCTCTGTCTGTTTGGGGACAGTGTAATAATATTGTGTTATGGTTATTCAGCTCGAGCTCTAATAGCTGAGTTGAAAATTTGTATGGAAGTCAAAAGTTATAAGTCATATCGTTATGAGTATGAAGTTGAAGTTTTAATAAAGTGTATATTCAAACCAGTTAATAAAGGCCGTGGCCAAAATTTTGCCATTAAGAAGTCTAGTTGTGTGTTTATTTGCATGTCTGAAGATTGTTTAAGAATAAATGCTGCGTGTGATCCCATGTTGGGAAAAGGGGGAAATAGGTTTCAAGGCCCCCCTTTTCCTCATGGGATCACCGCAGCCTGAGGGTTTCAAGGCTCCCCCTAGCAGGTGAGGGCGTGGTCTCATGGGGGGCTTATACCTGATAGGTAGGGGGCTTCGGAGGCTGCTAGAAGCTTCTGGAAGCCCCTTTGGGGTCTATAAATAATAGGTGCTGACTGGAATTGGCGCCAGACTTCGCGGGATGACACAAGCTGCTGAGCTCACCCAACCCCCCCTCCCCTTGTCGCGGCCTTATTAATGTGGTGGGTCACCTTTTCGTAAGAAAAGGGGGACAGTGTAATAATATTGTGTTATGGTTATTCAGCTCGAGCTCTAATAGCTGAGTTGAAAATTTGTATGGAAGTCAAAAGTTATAAGTCATATCGTTATGAGTATGAAGTTGAAGTTTTAATAAAGTGTATATTCAAACCAGTTAATAAAGGCCGTGGCCAAAATTTTGCCATTAAGAAGTCTAGTACTCTGCTTACCTATATTTCTTGGTTTGTACAACTTTTTCTGGTCTGTATTTATTGTCTTTATTCGCTTCATGGGGGTGAATTGTATCACCATTGACTATGTCAATCGTCGGCAGGTGTATGAGCCCGCATGGATGTTGTTTTTATTTATTTTTTTATTTTTCGGGCGAGCTATGCTAGACATTGCCAGCTGGTATCATTCACCCTCAAGAAATGTTTTGCTAATTGTTTCTTTGTTTCCTTACCGTTTTATTTATTTATCAATGGACCTTTCAGATTTATTGAAAATGCACTTGTCTACTTAGGGATTGGGGGGTTTTCTTTTCCCTTTTTCTTTCATTTTCATTTTTTCTTATTTTTCATATGTTTTCCTTATATTTTTCCTTTCTTGTCATATTGCTGGGACTGTTTTTAAAACGTATGTCTATGTTTTCGTGTTTAAAATTATCAGATGGCCGATTGATTACAGGTGTCAACCCCAAGGGGTGTGCATTTAAAATTGCAGGCTCTCTGATACTCTTATTGTAGTGAACAAGCACATTTGACACGTGTGAAACGCATCTAACTGTATTCATGTATCCTGTCTGATTATACAAAAAAGGATTTCACTTCATTCAAGGTTCTGGTGGTGTGCGCCCAACCTTTCTTCTCAATTATACATTGCACCATGCACCACCCCCATTATGTCTGGGAGGCCAACAAGGAAAGGCAGATGTTCCCATGCCACTATGATAGGGCCAGCAGTCTGTGTCCACAGGCAAAGGTGTACTTGTCCCATCGTCAGGCAGAGCACATTTGTTTTTACTGATGTTGCCCATGCTATCCAACCACAGCATGCAGAAGAGGTGGTGTACTGCGTTACTAAACCATCCTCCTCATCCTCTATCCCCCAAGCTGACACTAGTTCCCAGTCCACCACAGAGTGGCCTATTCTGCCTCCTTGTCCACAGCTACTCCTGCTATAGCCCCACCATCATGCATGGAGTCAGCTGAATTATTTGAACACATCAGCCACTTGCTTCTTGAGGATGCACAGGCATTAATTGATTCTGATGTTGGCTCTGAGGTTGATGAAGGGAGTAACATGAGCCTACACTGAGGGGGGAACACTGATAAACAACAAAAAAATTGGCATTCATGTTGCCCCATACATTTGGGCCTGAGTGTACAATATTTTGGCTCCTTCACATAAGGCTTGCTCACTGTGGTGCAGAAACGTGTTATTTCCATCCAAAGTCTAAAAATACTAAAATGTGGCCTCATCATACAAACTGGCTCCTCCCCAAGCCGTTGTTTACAAAAAAAGGAAAGCTTGCAGGAAAAATCAATTTAAATGGCAGTTTTGCTGCAACAGGTTCTTTACACGGTACAGATGCGCCACTTTACAGGCAGACTAAGGAGACCCCCCAGGCACTATATTTAAAGGTATTTTTTCATTTTTATTGTTTCACTTTAGGCATCAATAAAAGCACTGCTCATTTTTAAAAACAATATTTTTAAAGGTTTTTTTTGCATTGATACATGTCCCCCTGGGCATTACCCAGGCCCTCATGCCCTTTATATGGCCAATAACTTGCATCTAAGCCTTAAAAATAGGGAGTTTGTATTTTTTGAGTTCTAGTCACATAGCCTTTAATAGAATTCTGGGTTCTGGTTAGAACTTTTCCCCCTGTTCTGGAGTTCTGGTGTAGAACAGAACCTAGAGGTGTTCTGCCCATCACTAGTCTAGACCTAGGATCTTAGTGGCTCCAAGGGGACACAGGTATAGATAAGAAGACTAACACTGATAATTGCAGGAAGCACAAGATCCCTGCACTTCAGTACTGTTGGTACTTAAAGCAATTGTAAACAAAAACAAAATAACAAACATCACGCCCCCCCCCCCCCACTCCCTCGTTACTGGCTGTGATTGGCAGCACTGGGAACCAATGGCTCCTAGTGTTCCAGCAAAGCTAGTAAGATATGGAAGTGAGGGGAGAGAAGAGCTGCAGATGTGCACAGCACTGGATTGAATGAGGGCTCAGGTAAGTATAAGGGAGGGGCCAAAATCAATGCCTAAACATTTTTTACCTTGCAGTAAGGTAAAAACTGTTTAGCCTTTAGAACCACTTTAAGCACATTGGGGTAGATTTACTAAAGGCAAATAGGCTGTTCCCTTTGCAAGGGATGCTGCCATTTGCAAGGAAAATTTTCTTTAGAGCATAGTGAATGTGGTTGAATTTTCACTTTACAAAGTTTACCTAATCACATGCAAGGACATTATTGTATTATTGAATTTATCAGAGCTTTTCCTCATTCATTAAGTTCTGGGAAATATTCCCTTGCAAAATGAACAGCCTCATTGTGTTTATTAAATCAACCTATTTAGGTTATAACAACTCTCTCAGTTTCTGTCCTTATTAGTTAAAGTCATTTCAATTTTTCAACATCATCCTTATGTAATTATGGTAATTAGGAGAAGAGAAAGGCTAAAAACTAGGGATCGACCAATATTGGTTTTTCGTTGCCAATACCGATACTGATATTTTGGCCATCGCATATCTGTATCGGCCGATATGGGCCGATATTTTGTACATTTAACGTTTTGAGAAATAAAGATAATTTTTGATGCAAATCTGGTACTGAACATGTTATTTATTTTAATGTTTAATAGCTGGATTGCTGGTACCCTGTGGTGGGTGGCTGGCTGGCACCCAGTGGTAGGTGGGTGGCTAGCTGGCACCCTGTGGTGGGTGGTTGACTGGCTGGCACCCTGTGGTTGGTGGCTGGCACCCTGTGGTGGATGGTTGACTGTCTGGCACCCTGTGGTGGGTGGCTGGCTTACTGGCACCCTGTGGTGGCGGGCTGGCTGGCTGTCTGGCACCTTGTGGTGGGTGGCTGGCTTGCTGGCACTCTGTGGTGGATGGCAGACTGGCTGGCACCCTGTGGTGGGTGGCTGGCTGTCTGGCACCCTGTGGTGGGTGGCTGGCTTGCTGGCACCCTGTGGTGGGTGGCTGTCTGTCTGGCATGCTGTGGTGGGTAGCTGGCTGCCTGGCACCCTGTGGTGGGTGGCTGGCTGGCTGGCACCCTGTGGTATGTGGCTGGCTGGCTGGCACCCTGTGGTGGGTGGCTGGCTGTCTGGCACCCTGTGGTGGGAGGGTGGTTGGCTTGCTGGCACCCTGTGGTGAGTGGCTGGCTGTCTGGAACCCCCGTGGTGGTGGGTGGCTGGCTGTCTGGCACCCTGTGGTGGGTGGGTGGGTGGCTGGCTAGCTGGCACCCTGTGGTGGGTGGCTGGCTGGCACGCTGTAGTGGGTGGCTGGCTGGCTCAGGGGTTGTGGGTGGCTGGCTGGTATAGGGCCTGTGGACGGCTGGCTGGTACAGGGCCTGTGGGTGGGTGGCTGGCTGGTACAGGGCCTGTAAGTGGCTGGCTTTCTGTCACCCTGTGGTGGGTGGCTAGCTGTTTGGCACCCTGTGGTGGGTGGCTGGCTGTTTGGCACCCTGTTGTGGGTGGCTGGCTGGCACCTTGTGGTGGGTGGGTGGGTGGGTGAGTGGCTGGCATAGGGGCTGTGGGTGGCTGGCTGGTACAGGGTCTGTGGGTGGCTGGCTGATACAGTGCCTGTGGCTGGCTGGTACAGGGCCTGTGGGTGGCTGGCTGGCTCGCTGGTACAGTGCCTGTGGCTGGCTGGCTGGTACAGGGCCTGTGGGTGGCTGGCTGGCACGGGGCTGCTATGGGTGAGTGTATGGCTGTGATACACTCCCACGAGACTAGTCCAGACTCCAGACGAGGCTGTTCAAGGTGAGGGAGGCGGAATGAAGTCACAAAAATATCGGCAATATCAGTAACTTCCGGGGCCGATTCCGATATATCAGGGAAATTGCATATCGGCCCTCGATATATATCGGCCTTGCCGATAATCAGTCGATCCCGACTAAGAACGAATATCTTACTACACCAATCTTCGTGGACAACCTAACCTATTTCTATAACAAACGTTCTCAGCAACTACGTAATCACCAAACCTGACTGATGTAAAGTGAAACTTATGAGCATAATACATGTACTAAGGATGTCAGTCACTTTTAAGCTTTTTAAAACTTTTTTCACTGTATTCTTACTGGTTTTGCAGAATACAAGTATTTCACATGACCAGGAAAACAGCTATTACAAAGGAAAAAATCAACAATTCCCAGTTGAGGTTCTGTTCAAGTGCTTTTGAAGTTTATTTTATGGGTGTTCATAAACGCATTTTCAGATTTGAGCATTTTTATTATCCAATTTAATGCTCCTAATTACTAGAAGAATAAGAGACAAGAACTCCCATGATAAACATGCATTTTCTGTCATTTTTCTAGCACTCACATTTAGGGATAAAAATCTAACTCTGCAGCAAAGAAGCTCATGTACTTTTTTAAGCTGCAAGTGACAAGCTTCAAGCAACACAACGCTCAGGAGTGAATGAGTACCACACGATATAGTGGGATTCAAATTGCTCAGGTGTAAAGAAGTGGTAAGCTGATCTCTGTTCTCTTATATTTCTTTGTTCATTTTCTCACCTTCCAGTAAAAGTACTATTTCATGTTATATGTAGCCTTTTCTATACACCTCCATTACACTACAATAAAGCTCATTGATTCATAAATCAGTGTCAAAAGACCAAATGAAGCTCAACATATTTCAACTAAATACAACCTAATATACTGTTACATATATATTTAAGCTTCATTGGCAAATGTTACTTTGAAGAAAAATTTTAATTCACATCTGCTAAAGTTCTTTAATTCTTCAGTAGGCTTTTTAATGAATGCTAAGCCAGTCATTATAGCAACATAAAATATTAAATTGCTACACACAGTAGTTTTGTTCTACTTGCTTTGACCTCGTCAAGTGACATTTGCTTGAAGTATTTTTAACAGGAAAGACAATCAATAATTCTGAGGCTAGAGAAGCCAAATACATCAAATGCTTCTCAAGTAAGATGTTGCACATAAAATTCTCAATTAAGCTTCAGAAATCATTTCTCAAGTGGTCTAGATACCTTAAAATCTTTTTAGAATGAATTAAACTAACTGTAACCTGTGGTATTTAAAGTGGGTGTTGGAGTTTATAGGCATAGAACATTATGGGTAACAATGGTGCAGAATTTTCAGTGGAAGCTGGTCCATCTTGTCCAAACCTTACAAACTACTTATGGTTGCTTTAAGGCTCAAGTGAGCTTGTTTCTAAAACCATGCTGTAAAGGTTTTTCCTCCTCTTTTTATTGAGTAGCTCTCTAGTCTAAGCCCAACTTTAAAAAGTGCAGCATGGAAGTTTCAAGGAAATGAAATAGCTTAAGTTACAAAGAAAAAAATCTGCACGACCACCGTAAATCACACTTTTGAAAGCATGAAGAGATGACTTATAAAATTTTTATATTCAATGTGTAAAAAGGTTAAAGTGCTAATGTATGAAAAGGTTACAGCAAAAAGATATTGTGTATAAGGTTGCAAAAATGAAAGGATGAGCATTGAACAGATATATTTAAGATGCAATATGGAAGTCTCTGGCTGAACATTTTTTTTCTTAAGAAAAGGTGAAAAGTGGAACACAAATACAATTTTTTATCTTGTCTTTTAACATGCATTGCACATAAGCAGAATCTAATTTTCCATTGCAGCTAGAAAAAAGCTTGAAAGAAAATATCTGCAACAGGAACTGGGAAGCTGATAAAGTTTAACAAAATATCTGGGTGTTTACATCAACTAGGTAATTGCATAAAATGCACAAGAGAAAACGTGAGCTCTGGATAAGTAAATTGCTTTATAGCCACATTTTAACACTCGCCTCCCCTGGAATCAAGTACCAGCTCCCCTCTCCAACTTGTGGTTCCTGGCACCTCCAGCTCAGTTTCAGCTCAGGTTTTTATTGCTGTTTGTGTTTCCATTACCATCAAAATGTAAAAGGAAACAGTATGCATAAAAATCTAATAAAAGTTCTAGCTTTTTCCCCACTATATTCAACATTGCCATTTGACTATTTTTCCCTAGAGCTGACATTTTATTCCTAAACTAAGTGAACTAAAGGTTGCAATAAATATTTTTGAACCAGGTCATTTGACATATAAGAGCTGCCTTCTTTTTTACTTTTTTTCCAATGCTGGATGGCCCTCATTGACATAAGGTGGTTTTCCACTGCATGGAACCGAACGGTTCGGCTCGCTTTTGCGCTTTTCCACTGCATGGTACTGCATGGTACGGTGTTGGAACGGTTCAGTACGGTACGATGGCACTTTTCCACTACATAGAACCGAACTGTACGGCTCGCTTAACAGTACCACCTCGGTTGTGGTTCCAAGAGGGCTGTACCGGTACCATATCCCACAATCCTTTGCATGCAGCCTTGACTGTTTGTCACTACTAGCCACTGATTGGTCAGAGAATCGTTGTTATCCCACCCACTTATTATTAGTGGAAAAGCAAACCGTACCAAACCGTACCGAATCGTTCCAACACCGTACCATGCGGTACCATGCAGTGGAAAACCAAACCGAGCTAAGCAGAGCCAAGCAGGGCCGAGTGGAGCTGAGCCAGTACTTGCAGTGGAAAAGTGCCAATAGAGAGGCTTGCTGACTCGACAAAGTCAGCACCATTGCCTACATCAGTGATACTGTACTGTGAGGGTAGGCAGGTGTTGGTCCATGATGCCCTGGATTCAGTGTGTTAAAAGATCCTGCATGTCCAGGAATTGCCCTGGATCTTAAAGAGGTAACTCAGTGCCAGAGAGGAGGAACTGTAAATATGGCAGACAGAGCCTGCATCATATATATATATATATATATATATATATATATATATATATATATATATATATATATATATATATATTTTTTTTTTTTTTAATAAACTGTAATTGGGCTTTCATTTCTAGAAGCTGGCAATCAGTTTCTACAGTCAACATAAAAAAAAAATGTTGGCCTTGGCCTTAATGCCTTAACTTTTATTTTTATAAAAAGAAAACCTGTAATATAAAAAATGTAAAAGCTGCCATTGCTGATGACAGGCTTTTGTAGCACTTCTATGGAGTGTTATGACAAATACTCCCCCCCCCCCCAAACAGAATATTGCATCTGTAGGTAAATAGGAGAGTCAGAACCTTCACTAAGTGGAAGAGTGAATTTGATAATAAAGTTGGCAGTGCCTCCACCAAGGACAGGGACTCAATGAACAGAGGAAATTCCTATCCTTGGAAATTAACCAGTAATTTAAAAAAAAGTCATTGGGAGCAGATTAACTACTGAAACCAGCATATAGCATTAACTATACGTATATACTGAAGTTGCACATCAGTAAGGAAATAATACAAGCTTTATTTAGGCAAAGATTAATAATAGTATATATATCCAATGTATAAACTGGTATTTTCAGCAAAGGGCCCAACAAGAGTCCTGGTGGAATTGTGCACATATACCCAAATATATATAAGTATTATTAGAGATACCTCCAGATGAATGTTGCAGGGGCCCCTGAGGATAACCATGATGCAGTGTTCGCCTTGGTATCTGGGAGATGTGAAGACAAGAACTGCAGTGATGAGGAGACCCTCCAGCCATTCTCCAACCACCCTGGAACACAGCTTTTCAACAGCAAGGACCATGGCGTGGCACTCAAACTCAGAGTTAGCCCATCTACAATCTGTGTGTTAGTCCCTAGAAGAATCTAATCTGTCATGCAAAATAAACTCTAAAAACCAGAAATGGCCATTGGATACCTAACCTGGTTTGAGCTTATGCTGGTTGTTGAGCCTTTAGCTAAAACTAGCTATTGAATCCCAGACCAGAAGGGACAAGGTTAATTAGACTAACATGAGCTGCATATAAACTCTATTGCAATGTAATAAACAGGTTCACCTACTAATATACAGCAAGGTGACCAATACACACGCGCACTGTGTCAAAGACCGAACTATCTGGTATATTGCAAATGTAATAACAAGTGAACAGATATACTTCTGTCACCAGTTAATTAATACATATATACACCCAGAAGCTGTGGGCAACAACAATAAACTACTACACTTGTGAAAAAACCCTGCTTCTGGACTAGAATAACAACAGTTATACTTTCGTTCTAAAAAAAAAGCTAGTAACTGGACATTATGCAGACCACATCCTTTAGTACTTTTTTACTGACTTGGAAAAGTATGCAAGCCAGGAAAGGGAGAAATTCTTATTAGCATATATTCTCCAGGTCAGCAACTAAGAAATATTGAAATATGTAATATCATCGCTGGCATAAACAATGCAGTGGCCAGGAGTATGTAGCAAACAACCTACTATACAGAATTCCAGGTTTAGGAGTATGTAATATACAGCCCAGCACAGCATCTATATATACAGTATGTATTATCATACTGTACAGAATGCAGAGTATGGCATAGGGGGCATTGGCATAGGGAGTGCAGAATTCAAGAGTACTCCCCCAACACCTATTTAGCCACCCCCCCCCCCCCAAAAAAAATGTTCTTACCCACAAAACAAAAATTCCTCCCTCCAATAATATTCTACCTCCCCATGCAAAAACTCCTTCCTCATCCTCAGTCATCTCCCTCGCCTGCAGAAGAGTGCCACAAAGCAAAAACCTACCCAACCTCAGAAGCAGAGCAGTGTCCGGTACAAAATGTGCAAACATGCTTCCAGAAATGCCCTTAGCTTTGCATGATGGGAAATTTTAGAGGTGAGCAGGAGCCTTGGAGAGCATCTGGGCTGCACTTTACCACCATGTAGGTGACCTGCATAGCCACAGCCAATGACACCCACAGTTTTTTAGGGACTCCTGCATAGCAGTAAATTGACTCAAGGCAGCAAGAAGAAAAAATGAGACATGTTCCCAGGTGTCTAGTACTAACAATGCCTTTGGGACTGTTTAAAGTCTATTCCAATTTGGTCAATCTCCACTTTGTTTGTTTGTTACTATGGTAGTACCTAAAGATTAGATGTGACAAGTATAACAATGCTTGTCTGGCTGTTCCAAAAACTGACCAATTGGGTACCCTTAGTTCTTACCCACACTTCAGCCTTTCCTCATGCTATCTCTGGTGAGACTTCTTGTCCCTTGGGCCTCACTAATTAAGCAGATCAAATAGAATAATTTATAATAATGCCTACATCCAGAAAAGCTCACAGTTAAATAGCATTCAGTCTCCATGTTTATCCTTGAGAGAGTGACAGTGTAGGCCAGTTTAGAAATCGGAGCAGTCTGAAGTACAGAACATGCAGAAATAAGAGCAGAACACAGTGGTGTGCAGTATAGAACATGGAGCAAAGTTTGCAGTGTGCAATGGTGTGATGCACAAGAACATACAGACAGTGGTGCGGTGTAGAGTATAGAACATACAGAACCATGGGCTGAGTGGAGTAATGTGGAGTATTGAATACACAGCACTGTGACTGGAGAACAGCAATATGCATTATAGAAATTGTAGCATCAGATATTACAGGACAAAACAAGAGTGTAGATAGTGCAGCTGTATGTAAAGCTTAACAATGTGGGGTATAGAAAGTACAATGTTATGACCAGAATGAAATTATGATGAGTAGAGAATGTATTGGAGAGTAAAGCAATGTACAGTATAGAATGTACATAACCATATGCAGAGTTCGGCACTTTTTTTTTAAGAACGTACAACACATTCACGTGTGTGCAAAGTAAGAGGTCTGATTCGTGAAATAGTATGTACAACTCAGGAAACCAGTGTAGCATATGGAAAATTCAGAGGTACATGCTGAAAGATATTTATTTGTGGAAAAGGGATATTTAGTAGGATGGCAAGTCACAACTCCTACCTATAATGGGTGAATTTACTAAATGCATAAAAAAACAGTGCACTTTGCAAGTGCAGCTGTACACTGGGAGTGCAGTTGCATTCATTTTCCACAGAGTTTAATAAATGTGGAAAAGCCCTGTTGATTTCCATTATCTAATCATGTGCAAGCAAAAATGCTGTTTTTCTTTTTTTCTTTAGTGAAGTGAAGCAAAGTGAAGCTTTACCACATTTACTAAGCTCTGCAGAAAATGAGAGCAACTGCATTTGCAAAGTGCACTCTTTAGTAAATCACCCCCAGTGTATATAGCCATAGGCATTGGTCCAAAGATAAAAATTTTGCTAACTTTCTTCCCCATTAATGCCTCCAACAGGCACATCACCCTGCTGCAATCCTATTTCACCTATTACAGTAAAAATGATAGTCCTCTTCCTTCATATCCATCCTCAATTACTCTTATTCCTGATCTAGACACAGCTATAGATATACTGCCCTCTCTCCCGGAGCTCTAGAATTATTCTCATTTCCTGTACTCCCTTTGCCCCTACGTGTTTGTTTGTCATATACTTTTTTGAATGTCCTGCTTACCCTTTAAAATGTTGTAGTGATTTAGAAAAATGTTCTGGGTAACATGGTAGAAGACTTTTATTTTATTTTTTTGATGGAAACCTAATATCTGTTCATGTCCAATTCTGCTGTCATATTGCCAAGGGTATTTTATAAGTAATTATACAAATTTGGTGCATAGAGCGTACAACTACCGTAAATGAAACACGGAATGCTGAATATGTATATGGTGCACAAACACTTCTGGACCGCAGAGATCTAACTGTGAGAGGAACCATATATTCTAAAGTACACTTAAGACAGAAGAGAGTGGGGGAATGATGAATATTAATTTAGTACATAAACAATTTGGAGCTCATTGTTGGTAGGGTTAAGTGAGGCATGCTGATTACAATTATAACGCAAAGATTTGCATACAATTTCCTTGGAGATGTACTGTAATTCCTTCAAGCGGCGTAAAATGGCATTTACACCTTATTTCACACTGAACTCACTCAGGACCATGGGATACTTCCGTGGGCCCCTGCTGTAAAAAAATAAAAATAAATAAATATATATATATATATATATAGTTTTAGCTCCAGCAGTAGCGTGGGAGGGGATGCTAGGGTAAGTAAAACTACTGAACACCAAAGCTGGTTATTATTGGTGGGCTTGGATGGACATTCTGTGGGATATTTCTAGCTCTAAACATGCTGGGGTTATTGCTGGCCCTAATACATGCTAGAAGTTATTGCTGGCCTGGCCCTGATACATTCTGGGGGTTATTTCTGGCTCTGACACATTCTGGGTGTTATTACTGGCCCTGACACAGGTTGGAGGTTATTGCTGGCCCTGACACATGTTGGAGGCTATTGCTGGCCCTGATACGCATTGGGGCTGTTGCTGGCCCTGCCACAGACTGTTGGTTATTGCCTGGAGTTGGCAACCTTCAATTGTTGGGGGCAGGGGTAAGAGGAATAGAGCAGAATAGTTAGGATTGATTGCAACACAAACCTGTTGCTTTGCCCTATGTGGATTATTGGCATATATACTTTAAACAGAAATTTAGCTTGACTAAATAGTGTCTCCTTTTTGTATTACCTATCATTTATTTATAAATAAATATATATGTAACCACTAAGGCCCCGTTCACACTGGGGCGACGCTACTTTGCCGGGCGACCTCATAGGTCGCGGCGTGCTTCTCGCACCGCGGCCTCGGAGCGGCCGGCACGGACTTCATAACATTGAAGTCTATGCAGGTCGCTCCGGGTCGCCCCAAAGAAGCTCCGGACCCTTTTTCTAAGTCGGAGTGACTTGTGTCGCTCCTATTAGAATGGGTCCGCAGCTTCTCTATGGAAGGCGACCTACGGCGACCTGTCAGGCGACCAGGTCACCTGACAGGTCGTCCCAGTGTGAACGGGGGCTAAAGGGCTTACAGAAACATTATGAGAACAACAAATTCAAGAGAAGACCAAAGAGGAAACTATAAAAGAAGGACAACCAATCTGCTGTAATCAGGGCCGCTGATAAGGGAGTACAGCTAGCCCTCCTGTACTGGGCCCAGGAGTCATCAGTTCAAAAAGGGAGCCTAGGCACCTGCCGAGCAGGAGGGCTGGCAGTACTGCCTTAGTGCTGAGACTTGTGACTCTTGTGCAGTGCTGCTGGATTCTATTTTTCTTTCCTCCCTTCAGCTGCACTGTAGGGGGATAGGTTCTAGCACCTGCTGTCTGGGACCTCTGTATGCCCCTTTCCCTGCAATGCTGCCAGTTTCTCACTTCTCCCGCCAGCAGCTCCCCACACATGGGCATTAAATCATTCAGGATGGTGAACAGAGGGCTCACCCTCCTATATGAACACAGCAAATGATTGGTACAGATTGCTCACTGTGGGGGTGCAGATATTGCCTCCGGGCTACTATTCACTTGAGTGGGTCTTGTACGACGGGGGGCATCATTTCTTCCAAGGCTGCAAAGCATAGCATCGCATCCGTTGCATTTTAGCAAAAATATCATTTGATATTTTCAGAGGAGGGGGGCCCTGTCAGGTAGGCTGTACTGGGCCCCGTGATTTCTATCAGCAGCCCTAGCTGTAACCATTAAACATAAAGTCTTTAAACTTTGGATTTTTTATTTTTTTTTTGGATCATTTAACAATTATAATTCGAGAGGGGATCATACTTTTCCACTGTCTGAAAAGAGGCCTTTTAGCCCTTCAGATACTGAGAAAAACTAGTCTTTGAAATTAAGTTTAAATTGTAAAATTGCCCTACAATGGACAGATTAATAGAAATCTGAGCTGTTAACAGTGCTGTTATGCAATGCACCACGTTTTGTTACTTTGTTTAGGTAACATGTTTTACCAGAAAAAAAGTATATTCATTTTCTATACAGGAACAATTTTAAATTGTAAATAATCAGTCTTATAGTGGACAAAGGATTACATAGTAGACATGTAAAATCTACTGGCTGCCCATCATCCTTCTAGTGTGAGCTTTAATTTTAAAGGGGCAAAAGCATGTGCAGCCTGTTCTCAGCAATATTTCATAAGCCTACAGAATATACAGAATCAAGATTTAAATAAAAAAATAATGGAAAAAAAAACAAAACAAATCCAAAAACAAGCCAATGTGTGTTACCCATAATAAAAGCATGCAGCAATTTTAATGTATGAATATATTGCCTTGGTATCCAATCAATACTGCCATATACATTTAACAATACACTAGATGCAGCTCTTTACATTTTAGCTATCTTCAACATGTGAGCTTCATTTAATTAAAAATTCTTAATTTATTTTGATCATCAAAAAGAAACAAAACTATATTGGATGCAATATTTTGTGCTGTTACTGTTTTCTCTTTATTTTACTGTGTCCCTGATGCTTGCAACATATAATTTGCAAAACATATTGCTTCAATACTTACAATGAGAGAGGTAGCCCAGCTGTGGGAGGGAGAGGACAGCAGTATCTGATATTACCATAATAATCTGCCTAGGGTCCCATGAGCCCTCTGGTGTATACAATTCTCTATACTGCAGGCCGCAGCTGGAGAACATTCTCTTGACATGTATGCCAACCTTTGCCTGCAGGCAAAAAGGAAAAATCGGCAGAAAAGTAATCATGAAAATAAAAAATCTTGTCAACTGTGTTCAGCTGTAGCGTCCATATTTCTTTTCTTTCCCCTCCCACAGGCATACACTGTGCTGACAAAACCAAATTTGAGTGTAACTGCACTTTGTGTCAATTTAAGTAGGATCACATATAGTAACAGGAAGCTAAAAAAATCTGAAACTGATAAATGCACGGTGATATAAGACAGTTGTCAATGTTATGACAGGTTTATTTGCCTTCCTTTTCTGCTCATGCTTTCTTTCCGTGATAAAACTGGAAAGGAAGAAAATGGAAATAAAAGAAAAAAATCAGCAAAGGTCACGGGGCAAAGTAAAAATAACTACCGCCTGACACTTTGTCAGAGAACTGATCTGGAAATTGAGGACAGATGCAAACGATTTTTACAGATACCCATTATGTGGTTGATTAGCAGAAGAGGTGTATTTAAAAACAAGCGGGTCAATGCAAAATGACAATAACACAGTCAATAACAGAGAGGAAAAAAGCCCAAATGGAAAAGACAAATTAACTGCAGGTGGTGAATGTGCAGCAATAAATGTTATAGGAGGAAACGTTTTCGGGATGTAGAATAATAAAAATATGTAATAGAGAGGCAATGGTAAAGTCAACACAGTTTATATACTGTACACACACTTAGTAGCCATGTTATTAGAAACACCTGTCTAGTACCACTTATATTGTGATATTAAAATAATGCTTAGTTAATAACAAAGCATAGAATTAGGAAAACATTCCCCATTCCTTCACATGATCAACCTGCAGACACAAGAAAATATGGATCCATAGAGTCAGGAAGTCTGATCCTGCCACTGCTTATATCAGGGTAGAAATCAAGATTTATCAGACAAGGTAATGTTTTGTTTTCCAATCCTCAACCTTCTAGTTTTAGTTTTTCATGCACCCATTGTCCTATTCTTAGCTGACAGTAGTAGAACACAGAATAGTCTTTATTTCTGTATCCCATCCTCTTCAAGGTTTGATTTGTTATTTGTTGTATGTTCACAGATGCCTTTCTGCATGCCACTGTGGGAAAGGGTCATTATGGACCACACCTCACTCATTACTATACCACCTCTTGTTTTCTTTCCACCCACTCTCTGTACAATCTGATTGTTCAGGTGGGTCCTTCAATTCCAAAGTTCTGGTAAATCTAAAGGAAATTGTACAGAGATTGTACAATCTGATTGCATAGCGTATGGCCAGCTTTATACAACTACATAGGAGGATGGAGTGGACATAGACAGTCAGCTGTCAGGCCCCATTCACATCTCCGCATAGCGCTCTTATTCATTTATTCATGTTCTTAAACTGGAGTTCCACCCAAAAGGGGAACTTCCGCTCTTTTGTCCCCCCCCCCCCTCCGATGCAACATTTGGCACCTTTCAGGGGGTAGGGGGGGAATGGGTACCTGTTTTTGACAGGTACCCTTACCCACTTCCGGGATACGGCGCTGCAGCGCTGTCCCTCAGAAGCTCGGCCCTCTCCTCCCTCCTCCGCCGCCGAGCCAGTAGTAATCGCGGATGTGCAGTAGGGACCCGCCTGTGAATCTGCAAGGCTTCACTGCCGGGTTCCCTTACCGGCAATGGCAGCGGTAGCACCCGACAGCCGATGGAAACATGCGGTGCCGACATCGCTGGACTCCAGGACAGGTAAGTGTCCTAATATTAAAAGTCAGCAGCTACAGTATGTGTAGCTGCTGACTTTTAATTTTTGGAGGGGGAGGCGGAACTCCGCTTTAAATACTTTTTTCGGGGCTGTGTTGGAACATTTTTACACGTCACGAATAGAGCAGCCTATTCACTTGAATGGGGTGCCCTATGTGTGACAGTCGCCTTAAAGAAACTCCAGACCTTTTTTTGGAGTGGAGCGTGGTGCTTTCTTTACTTTTTGGTGCATTCCCAGCGTATTTGTTGCATGGCAGGCGCACACCTACACCTCATGCTTGGGGTGCCATTAATGCAATTGTAATGTGCATTTGCAAAACATGCCGCAATGCACAAGTTTTCTATGCGGTTTGCTGTGCGTTCAGAAACTTGCAGATGTGAATGGAGCCTCATTTTTCTTGTGTAAACACACCAATTTAATTTTTAGGTCCATTTTTAGGTCCCACTCACACCTAGTGGGAATGCACATTTTTTGGCTTGTTTTTCCCACAACATGCATAGGGCAGCTCATTGATTTTAATGGCTGCCCTACACGTGACAAAGTAGCTCATGGAATATTTTGGTGTGTTGTGGTTTGCATGTGTTTTACTTAGCGCATTTGTCACTTGTTCCTTCAGGTGGCAAAATGTGTGTTTGCTTCTGCAACATTTAATGGCAGAAAGTGCAACTAGGTAATTTAAGTTTCAAAAGGTGTAAAAAGGTGGTCATACACTATCCAATCTGATTGTACAATCTCTGTATGATCTCCTTTAGTTTTTCCAAAACTATATAATAGGACACCTATCCAATCACTCTGTATCCAAACAGGTAGGCCTTTGCACTACATAGTTGATGTTAGATCTAAAGGAGATTGTCCAATCAGATTGGATAGTGTATGGTGAGCTTTATAGGCCTCCAGGGACACACTTCTCCTGTTTTAAAAACTACAGATCCACATAGGCTGTTATGTGATCACTCAGCTCCTGCACACTCTGCCAAAAGAACGATCTATGCAAGATGAAGGAAAATTTGAACAAAAATCAATGTGTCAGGACCTGGACTTGATCCTCTGCTGCGTCTAGCAATGTCTCTGCTTGCTGAGCCACCTTGAATGCTGAACAGTTCCCTGTACAATTCCTTGAATGATCCTGCCATGAATATTAGTTGCCTTGAACCTTGAACTCTTTGCTCCTCCCAAGAACTTCCTGATTTAGGCCATGTCTCTGCACTTCCTGGTTCTTAGCTCAACCTCTCAAAGCCTGTTTTTCTTAAACAATCGGTATCATCCAGTTTTTATTCCTGATCTCCCTATCTCAACTCCAATTCCTGCTGTTACCAACAGATTAAATATGTTGCAGGAGATTCGGGAGAAATTGATTGAGACTTTGAGGGAGGCTTAGGAATGTTACAAGAAGGCTGATGATGGACATCGCAGATCATTTACTACCTTTCATGTGGGTGACAAAGTTTGGCTAGCAACCAAAAATTTGAAGGTCCATGTTCCATCTGCAAAGTTGGGACAAAAGTTTGTGGAACCTATCCAGATTTCTGCTCAGATCAACCCAGTCACCTTCTGTTTAAAACTTCCTGACAGTATAAGAATTCATCCTGATTTTCACATATCACTACTCCAAACCATTTCATGACAATCCGTTTTCTGGAAGTATTCTTCCACCTCCTAGACCCGTTGAGGTACAGGGTTAAGAAGAATTTTTGGTGGAGAGAATTCTTGATTCCAGGATCTTTAAGAACAATTTAAAATTTCTGGGTCAATGGGAAGGATATGGAACAGAAGAAAATTCTTGTGAGCCTGAGGAGAATATTCATGCTCCTAGATTGATAAGAGAATTTCACCAGTGGTTTCCTCCTAAACCTAGCCCTAAGATGTCCTGGGAGGAGGGGAGTACTGTCAGGACCTGGACTTGAACCTGGTACCTCTGCTGTGTCTGGCAATGTCTCTGCTTGCAGAGCAACCTGGAATGCTAGACAGTTTGCTGGACAGTTTGCTGGACAGTTCACTGGACAGTTCCCTGGACAATTTCTTGAATGATCCTGCTGTGAATCTTAGTTGTCTTGAACCTTGAACTCTTTGCTCCTCCCATGAACTTCCTGATTCAAGCCATGTCTCTGCACTTCCTGGTTGCCAGAATATTGTGCCTTCTCCAGTCAATATCTCGCTTTTGTCTCTCCTGCTGCAGTTTGTATGTTCGCTACCATTCGTTACCGACATTTGGCTCCTTGGCTATGCTGCTGCTTAAACGCAACTTGCAACTATTCATTACCGACTTTTGGCTTGTTCCTTGACTACACTTCTTCTTGATCCCTACCTGCTATATCTGCTACTGAATCCTGGCTTGCTCACCTCCTGGTGGAGCGATCCTGAATACCGCGACCTGGTGCTAACACGCAGCAAAATCCATCTCTACCAACAGGTGCTTTGGTGAACACTGATTAGTACTTAGATTCTGCACCTCAGAAGAGTCTGCATCATCTGCCAGGGTGACCTGCCTGTGTTCCTATCCTGCTGGTTCTGTGTGAGCTTTCACTGCTATAGCAACTGTTCTTCGAGCCTGCCCCTGATAGTGACACAAGGGTTGTATATTAAGTGAAAATGGTGATCGCTGACTGCGTTGGAAAAGCATGCACCTGCAGAGGTGAGTGGGAGCAATCTGGAAGAGGCGGGCAGGTGCAGGGTGTGTATTACTTTCGCAACCTAAGGGCCATCCTGGAAGTAATAAAGAAGTTTTTAATACAACAAACTGTCCACTGAGGTAAAGCCTGGACCAGGACAAATACAAAACTTTCTTCTTTTCTGCAAAAGAGGTACATTAATGCTATACTGGTACACAGAGAAGCTAGCATTTAGAAAAAAAAAAGTGAACTTAGCCTTTAAAGAGGTTGTAACCCTAAAAAAAGTCTAAGCTGTCCCTCTCTATGCTGTAAAAAACCTGGTTGATCCTGCCTGTTCCTGTGTCCCCCATTAGTGTGCTGACCACAGTAATCATGGCTGCTAATCCATGATTTCCGTGGCCAGGTTTATGTGCCTCTGTCATCAAACCACCCCTCCCCTCCTGCCGCTATCAGTAACTGCCAGTAAAGTTCTATCCAGCCATGTTACACAGTGTACCTGTTTGTATAAAACGATGCCTCTAAATACCTTATTTCAGATCTTTTCTGGCCAGTGACATGACATCCCCGGCTAACATCATAGGGTGATCTCAGCCCTTCCCGCTGTACCCCTTAGATCGGGGGTGGAAGAGTGGCCGGAGGTCACATGACCAGCCAGAAACTATCTAAGATAAGGTATTTAGAGGCATCGTTTTATACAAACATTTACACTGTGTAGGATGGATTGATAGAAGAGGAGCTGGCAGTAATATTTCTTTCAATTTACAACCACTTTAAGCTAAGCACAAGAATTGCTGTTGCTGATCCTTTATGACCTGTGGCTTCACTTACACACAACTCCATTCAGCCCCCAAGGCCAGGAAAAAAAGCCCTGTGTAGGTTCCAAACTGACTGTTTGAAGCTCACTTGGCTAGCCTTGGATTCTTTTTCTAGCCCCATGTGATGAAACTGGACTAATCAGGAGGCAATGAGTGCTGTCACATGCGAATGGTGGAGCTAGTAACTCTCTTACCAATACTCAGAACTGTTTTTGCAGTATGCAAGAGTGAAAGTGAGGAAAAGGTGGGTCTATAGTGCTGGGGAGAGGGGACCACCATCTGGGCAACAAAAAATAATTTTAATGATATTTTGTGTTTTAGTCCAAGGAACCCTCAATACTTTTCCCAATATCACAGCTCAAATTCATTATTCATTATTCATCATTCATTTTTTCATTTTCAGGTTATTTTCTAATAATCCTACTCTTACTGCAATACAAATTAATTGTTTATATAAATACAGTATATAAATACAGTACTTTGCATAAGTTTTCACCTTGTACCTTTAAATTTAGCTTTGCAACTTACACAGCCAAAGCTACATTGAATGCTTTAATCCTTTCCATGCCTAAGCCATTTTTGCATTTTTTTACACGTCTAAAAAATCATATCAGGCCTAAACTTTAGTTTAAATCCCCTTTAAACCCCTTTATTCTTTAAAAAAAGAATAAAATAGTCACAGTTCCATTTTTTTATGTCACATTATATTAGCACAATAATTTATCAAGCACAAATGTTCAGTAAAAAAAGGCATAAAAGTAAATTTTAGGGTATAGAAACCCAATATATTACCCAAGTGTTCAGTGAAATATAAAAGATGAGATTGTACCAATTAAATAGTTGCCCAACATTTCAAGCCTTAAAATTGCATGCGCCCATGAAATGGTGCAAACTTTCTTACTCTAAATTTTCCGTATGCAAAGCTATAAAAGCCAATACAGATCTTCAGTTTAGAGTTAACATTGATAATGTCCCTAGCAAAGTTTGCGTATGTAGGTACCCCTGAAATGTGTATTTACATGTTAGTATATAGGGGCAGGGCAGCTACATTTATTTTTGGGAATAGGGGTGTCACATACCTTATAGCAGAGCCTGAAGTGTAGAGGGAGACCTCTCTCACAGCCCCGGCTCAAAGACCAAGGGTAGTGAAACAGTGGCTGCAAAAGCACGGCAAGATACGAGTGCCTGTAGATTCTCCAACCGACCGCACAAGGATGCAGCAGGTGCTTCACTGGGTAAAGAATCAGATGGCTGGCACAGATGAAGACAGCAGACCCAGAACTAAGCAAACAGCAGGTTGGCTGGCAGGTGACTAGTCACAGGTGCAGAGTAGGCTGGTGGCATGAGGCAGGTGGACCAGGTAAGCAACTTGCAGAGCCGGGGAGACGGATAACAGGATGCATGGTCAGACGAGCCAGGTCAGCAACAGATGGTCAGATACAGGCATGGACAGCAGGCAAGAGAATGGTCAGGATACAGAAGAGGTCAGCAAGACTGGAGCAGGCAGATAAGCAGAGAACAAGCAAAGTCCAGAGACAAGCCAAGGTCAGGGCAGGTTGCATTCAAGCATGGTCAGGACAAGCAGTGTCAATCACAGGAGTCAGATACAGGAATAGGCACATGAACACAGGGAGAGCTGTAGATCAGACGGCACTGACTATTACAACTTATGCACCTAAATAGCCCATACGACTCCAGTGTTAGCAGCTGGTGTGTGTGCACATGTGCACTTGTTGAAAAGCTATGTCCAGCAAAACAAGTACCCACAGGCCTGTGCCTGTGCATCTGTATGTGCCTTGAGCCTTTATCTGTGCTATGTCCGGTTTTCTCCTGACAGGGGGTTTTAATTGATTTAACTGATTGGGTGTATGCCTAATACTTTTTTTTTTTAACGAGAACCACAGACAAAAAATTTCCTATGTGATATAATGCTGTGGCGGGTTATCTTTAGTGAGACATCAGGGGTCACCTGCCCTCCCGGGGGTCTGTGAAAGTGATAGGGTGGCTGTAGAGTCACCCGATCGCTTTTATCTTAAGTTGATAGTCGGCTTGTGAGATATACACAAACAGTATGTATAAAAAATCCCCTGCTGCCACTGATGTGTGCCATACATTGGTGGCAGAAAAAGAGTTAAATACAAGAGAAAGATCGGGACTTTAAATGAGAGACATGATCAGGCTATCAGGGTTAATAAATACATTTAATGATGTCAGCAAATGTGAACATAATCATAGAGAATACAGAACAATGGAGCAAAATCTCATTGGGTATAAAACAAACTGGTAAATGGTCCTCAGATCTAGTGTAGATGTTGATGCAAGAGTAATAAAATGGTTGGATAAAATCACAACAAAAATAGACTCAATGTTGCAACAATGTAGGAATGGTATAGTATGATCAAAACATCAAAAAACTTGACGCATTTCGTGGACCGATAGTGCCACTTCATCAGGAGTAGATGTTGGTTTCATATCTAAAAAATATCTATGTAAATATGTATAAAGCAGCAACAACAATGATGTTAAATGAAGACTGGACAAGAAAGGGAGGGGAGAGTGAATCTCCCAATTTACCAAAACTTACGTTGCAAATGGAATGGGTGCTGGCATGAGAGGCAGGACATGGGGCCAGGGGTCTCCCACTGGAGCTGAGGGAACACAGGGCAGGCGGGCAGAGGCAAGGACGACACAAACAGAGGAGTATGGGCTGAACTAGATGGAGTAAAAATGGTGCAAATGAGCAGCAGAAAAAATAATAATAATAATGTCCATGAGTATATGAAGTAGTAAAAGATATGAAGTAAAAATATAGTATAGTACTGCTTGCCAAATGCTAAAAAGAAGTATACTGATAAAGGGGTGATACCCAAGAGAATGATAGAATAGGACCAGAGTGTGTGGGGCTCATAAGCCCAAGTGTAGATGAAACCAGGTGATGAGAAATGAAAAGCCCCGATCGTGAAAGCACACAGGGATAGTATGACATGGTGCAAACATAAAAGAAGATATCAAGGAGTAAAAAGAGACCGAATCCAATTGTCAAGGATGTAAAAAACATGAGAAGTGAGAAAGTAGGAGAAAGTAAATGAAATAAATACCAGAAAACATGGCCCAGGCTTCCAATGGGTGAGTCCAATAAGCCAAACGTCTCAATCGAAATGACCATTCACCAGAGATCTACCTGAACAACATGGGAGAAGTCAAAGACCACTGGGCAGAGTGGCACCTCCTCAAACCTAATTTAAAACTCTAATCATCGTACTACCGTGTCACAATCAAATGCACTGCACAGCAATCATGGGTTTAAATCAGATGGTGAGGTGGCAACATATTGCCTTCTCACCACCTGTCAAACACACTCGGATCACTTTTCAGAGGAGCAGCAGTGCCTGCTGCACTTGTGAATGAGCCCCTAGTTGCATTTGGCAGCGGCACCCTTAAGACTGGTTCACACGTGAAGTTGGGGGGTTATAAAACCCTGTCTCAGTTTTACTGCCCCCAATCCCTACCTTCTTTAGCTGCTGAGGCAGCAGCCAAGGGATGTACACATGCGGCAGCAGGAATTAACGCCCCTGTTGCTTTTGATGGGTGCTACCACCTTCCAATCAAAACTCATTCAAGTAAAAGGGGCCACTCTGCAGGTGCCCCGCAACTGCATGCTTCTACGGGGCTCAAGGGGTTAAAGCAGGTGGTGAGAAAGCCACACAATCCTACCTGCTTTAACCCTTTTTTTCTTTACTGCACAAGGTTGCAGGGCACTTGCAGAACGGCCTCATCCACTTGAATAGGTCATGCTTGGCAGGTGCTACACCCACCAACCATGACATGGGATTATAGCATCTGCTGTGGCTGCGATATGTGTACACCCCTGGCTACTGCAGCTAAAGGGGATGTAGTTGGGTCAGGGGGGGTAAAAACACATCTTATAAGGGAAAAACTAGTGAGCTGCCAACAAACTGTGATGTAATGACAAAAAATTATTCAGCTGTTGCAGTCACAAAAATGTGTGTTCCTCACATGAATAAGTAAAAGGTAAAAGTGAAGGCGATGCACTGCTGTACTTTTAACAAACACATATGTGCAATTGAAACATTCCATAAACAGTGTATGAATAATACATAATAAAGCTTAGTAAATCTATATCCAATAATGAAAAATAAAAAGTGATATAGCATGCTCTAGGGAAATGTGTAGTCTTAGTGTTTAAACCCCAGGATAAAGCCCAGGTATACATACATAGTTACATACATAGTTTGTGAGGTTGAAAAAGACACCAGTCCATCCAGTTTAACCTATGATGTGTGTGTGTGTTTGCTGTTAACCATACATTGTATACTCCTGTATGTTGTGGTCTTTAAGGTGCCCATCTAATAATTTTTTGAAACTATCAATGCTCCCTGCTGATACGACTGCTTGTGGAAGAGAATTCCACATCCTTTCTGCTCTGACAGTGAAGAACCCCTTACGTATTTTAAGGTTAAACCGTTTTTCCTTAAGTTTTAGTGAGTGGCCACGTGTCTTATTGTATTCCCTTTCTCTGAATAGTTTGTTCCTTATGCTAGGGTCGCCAGTACAGTATTTGTACATTGATATCGTATCCCCCCTCAATCGTCTCTTCTGCAGAGAGAATAGGTTCAGTGCTTGTAGTCTTTCCTCATAGCTGATGCCCCCACAAAAGTGAGTACATCCCTGAGTGAAAATGTCTAAATTGGGCCCAATTAGCCATTTTCCCCGGGGTCATGTGACTCGTTAGTGTTACAAGGACTCAGGTGTAAATGGGGAGCAGTTGGGGTAAATTTGGTGTTATCGCTCTCAATCTCTCATACTGGTCACTGGAAGTTCAACATGGCACCTTATGGCAAAGAATTCTCTGAGGATCTTAAAAAAAAATTGTTGCTCTACATAAAGATGGCCTAGGCTATAAGAAGATTGCCAATACCCTAAAACTGAGCTGAAGCATGGTGGCCAAGACCATACAGCGGTTTAACAGGACAGGTTCCACTCAGAACCGGCCTCACCATGGTCGACCAAAGAAGTTGAGTGCATATAGAGTCATATCCAGAGGTTGTCAATGGGAAATAGATGTATAAGTGCTGCCAGTATTGCTGCAGAGGTTGAAGGGGTGGGGGGTCAGCCTGTCAGTGCACAGACCATACGCCGCACACTGCACCAAATTGGTCTGCATGGCTGTTGTCCCAGAAGAAAGCCTTTTCTGAAGATGATGCACAAGAAAGCCTGCAAACAGTTTGCTGAAGACAAGCAGACTAAGGACATGGATTACTGGAACCATGTCCTGTGGTCTGATGAGACCAAGGTAAACTTATTTGATTCAGATGGTGTCGAGCCTGTGTGGCGGCAACCAGGTGAGGAGTACAAAGACAAGTATGTCTTGCCTACAGTCAAGCATGGTGTTGGGAGTGTCATGGTCTGGGGCTGCATGAGTGCAGCTAGCACTGGGGAGCTCCAGTTCATAGAGGGAACCATAAATGCTAACATGTACTGTGACTTACTGAAGCAGAGCATGATCCCCTCCCTTCGGAGACTGTGCTGCAGGGCAGTATTCACACATGATAACGACCCCAAGCACACCTCCAAGATGACCACTGCCTTGCTAAAGAAGCTGAGGGTAAAAGTGATGGACTGGCCAAGCATGTCTCTAGACCTAAACTCTATTGAGCATCTGTGGAGCATACTCAAATGGAAGGTGGAGGAGCTCAAGGCCTCTAACATCCACCAGCTCTGTGATGTCATCATGGAAGAGTGGAAGAGAACTCCATTGGCAACCTGTGAAGCTCTGGTGAACTCCATGCCCAAGAGGGTTAAGGCAGTGCTGGAAAATAAGGGTGGCGACACAAAATATTGACACTTTGGGCCCAATTTGGACATTTCCACTTAGAGGTATACTCACTTTTGTTGCCAGCAGTTTAGATGGCTGTGTGTTGAATTATTTTGAGGGGACACTAAATTTACACTGTTATACAAGCTGTACATTCACTATTTTACATTGTAGCAAAGTGAAAAAGTAAAAAGATATAATAAAATATTTACAAAAATGTGAGGGGTGTACTCACAGCAAACTGCCTCTTTTGACCTTCTTTGGAAACACCTTTTAGATTGGACTTTTTAATCAACGGGTGTTTTTCAGCTATGGTCTTTGTGAATCCAGTATACACACAAGTTCAGTAATACCTTGGTTTGCGAGCATAATTCGTTCCAGCAGCATGCTTGTAATACAAAACACTCGTATATCAAAGCAAATTTTTCCATAAAAAATCATGTAAACTCATGAAAAGATGATTTGTTCCACAACCATTTAATGGTATAAATAAAGATATGCTGCTATCATATATACAGTACATTACTGTACAGTATAAACATGTCATCTCCTCTGTTAAATAACATTATGTGTCCCTCTGTCTACACTGTATATAAAGATGCCGATTTATACTGTATTCGAGCATCTCCGGCGCCCGTGTGACTCCTCAGCTCTCTGCTTCTCTCCTCCCCAGATGACGTCTGCGGGAGTGATCGGCCCCGCCCGCCGAGGGAGAGCAGAGAGACGAGGAGTCACATAAGCGCCGGGAGACTCTCTGAAACAGTAGAAATCAGCATCTTTATATACAGTACAGGCACAGGGACACATAATGGTATGTAACAGAGGGCATTAACAGAGGGGATGGCATGCTATGCTGTACTAAACTGCTGGTATATCAAGACGGTGCTCGCATATCAAAACAGATTTTTTTCAAAATGTTGCTCGTCTTTCAAAATGCTCGTAAACAAAGGTATTACTGTAATGTCAATTCTGGTGTAGTAGTACATATCCCCTGAGGAAACCTATTAAATGGTGAAACATGTCGCGATTGCTACACTATGACAAGCAACTGTAACAAAATCACTTGGTGGATATCAAACATGAATTATTGCCATGTTTTTAATATGTTTATATTGTCTTTCTATATTTTTAAATGAGATATATAAATAAAGTGATTGAATTTTAACACGAGTTCATGATTTGAGCTACTGGCACCTAAAAAATCCCAGCTCTTATATAATATCAGTCCCAAGTGTCTTGTTTTCCGCTACATACAGTACATAGTGCTGGGTTCCAGCTGTGAGATTTCCCATCTCACACCTGGAACAAAACAGAGTCTAACTATGTGTAACGCTCCTGCGTTTCATGTATGGTGTGGATTTTCAGCTGCAGAAATATTCCACTTCAGTAGTCATGTAAGAGAGATGCTGAGATACCATTCCCAACCTCAATGACTCATTATGTGTGGAAGGTCTTAATTCAGCTAGTAAATACACACACTCAACAAGCTGGTTCCTAGAGTGACTTTATGTATGTAGTAACACAGTGATGAAGATTTAAGAGACAGGTTGAGTGGAGGTGGTAGGTGACAGACACTTGAAGGTAAGACAGTAGCAGATGGATGCAGGTAGGTTTAGCAATCATGTATGGTAGCAGATGACAGAGTAGCAGGTGGACATACAAGAGAGATCAACCCAGTGCAGGAATAAGTAGCAGTAGTCTTAAGAGCTAGCAATCTAGATATGCAGATGTGATAAATAGTCTTTACTATGCAGAGCTAGATAGTGTAAGCTTAGTATAAGTTTATAGAGGGTTCCCCTGCGGGGTACTTAGCACTAATAGCAATACAGCCGAAGGTTGGTTCAGGAGGAGCGGATGATCCGGAAGCGGGATACAGGGATCAGCGCAGCGAGGTTCCGTCAGCGAGGTATGCTTGCAAGCACGAAAGCTTCAAGCCAAGTTAGCATCCAGGTAAGGGTGTTTGAACAAACACATGTGAGTGAGAACCGGCGATTTAAATAGCCATCTAGTCCGGCGCTGAGTGATGACAGCATCAGTCTTAAAGGGAAACACACCTATATGTGTTTCTTCTATCTAGGTAGATGGAAATCACCCGGAAATAATGTGATAGGAGGCACTGAGAGTGCCAGAACCTTACAGTACCCCCCCCCCCCCGTAAGGCCGGCTCCGGAAGGCCTCTAAGGCTGGTTGTCGATATAAGAATCGGAAAAGACTGGTTGCCGATACGAGAATCGGATAATACTGGTTGCCGATGCGAGAATCGGATGAGACTGGTTGCCGATGCGAGAATCGGATAAGACTGGTTGCCGATATGAAAATCGGGAAGAGAAAAAAAAATGGTTGCCGATACGAGAATCGGATAAGACTGGTTGCCGATACGAGAATCGGATCAGGTTGGTAACCGATCTGAGAATCGGATCACTTGTTGCCGATATGAAAATCGGATCAGGTTGGTAACCGATCTGAGAATCGGATCACTTGTTGCCGATATGAGAATCGGATCAGGTTGGTAACCGATGTGAGAATCGGATCACTTGTTGCCGATATGAGAATCGGATCAGGTTGGTAACCGATGTGAGAATCGGATCACTTGTTGCCGATATGAAAATCGGATCAGGTTGGTAACCGATCTGAGAATCGGATCACTTGTTGCCGATATGAAAATCGGATCACTTGTTGTTAGGGTGTCTGCTACATGAAACCCTCACTAGAATCGGACGCATAACCATCCGAAGTAATCCTAGTAGTCCTAGCAACCAATGCTTCTTCAAACATCCTCAGATCCTTCCTACATACCACCGTGCCATTAGAAGCGCGTACGCAGTCAGGTGCAAGAATCTCAATATTTTCATTGGAAGCTAAAAATGTGCTTGCAAAAATAGGAGTATCTTCAGGAGGTGGTACAGGAGGTTTTTTAGAACGTGGTATCAAGTTCACTGGAGTTGAAGGAATATCTATTCCAATATTTGTTAATTTCTGGGTGTCCTTCTCTGATATAGAATGGGGGCAGGGCTGGCAACAGCCTTGATAATTTCCAGGCTGTTTTTCAGGGAAGACCCTTCGGATTCGCCTGGCCTCCATTGGGAGAGCCTTAGACCTATGGGGTCTGGTTGGGCAGAATGTAATGAAATGTCCCCCTTCACCACAATAAAAACAAAGGCCACAGATTCTCCTGTGATCTCTTTTTTCTTGTAAGGACAACCCAGTATGTATGGCACCAATCTCCATAGGCTCCTCATCCATCTCTGTAGGATCAGGGTTCAAATGGGATGTGTCAGAGTGACAAGGCTGACTGTTTAAGGCAGGCTTGGACCATGACCAGGCAGGATCACCATATTTATTAGGTTTACTTTTTTCCCTAGGTAGCCGGGGTCTGTGGTTACCTGGAGCGGGTTTAGGAGTGGGGTCAATGGCCGAAATCCGAGAAGAACTGGATAATGGCATTCCCATTTTTTCAGACTTCCTTTCTCGTAGTCTTCTATCTATGGTGATACTGAGTTGTATCAATGCATCCAGGGTTTTTGGCAGATCCGCTCGGGCGAGCTCGTCTTTAACGGCTTCTGATAGGCCAAGCCTAAATTGGGTTTTCAGAGATGCATCATTCCATTCTGAATCAAGGGTCCATCTCTTGAATTCTGCGACAAAGTCTTCCACAGGTCTCCCACCTTGGTTCAAGGATCTTAATTGAAAATCGGCAGTACTCTGCCTATTGGGGTCATCATATAGGCTAGTGAGTTCTGCTAGGAACAAGGCATAGGAGCTGAGAAGCTGGTCGTTTTTCTCAAAAAGAGAGTGTGCCCAGGCCCGAGGATCGCCTGTTAGGTAAGAAATAATAGTACAAACCTTAATATGATCAGTAAGGTAGGTACGGGGTCTTAACAAGAAAAGTAACTCACATGCGTTTTTAAATTCGCGAAATTTTTTGCGATCGCCAGTAAATACCAAAGGGGGATTTATCTTGGGTTCAGGGGACTGAGCAGAGGTAAGTTGTGTCAGTCTAATTACCTGCTGCGACAGAGCCTGATTGTCTTCTTTTAATTCAGCAAGTGCGTGTATTAACGCAGTTACTTGCTGTTTTAATTGTGTCACCTGAGTGGTTATTTCTGCTGAATCCATTTGTGGGTTCGTTCAATCTGTAACGCTCCTGCGTTTCATGTATGGTGTGGATTTTCAGCTGCAGAAATATTCCACTTCAGTAGTCATGTAAGAGAGATGCTGAGATACCATTCCCAACCTCAATGACTCATCATGTGTGGAAGGTCTTAATTCAGCTAGTAAATACACACACTCAACAAGCTGGTTCCTAGAGTGACTTTATGTATGTAGTAACACAGTGATGAAGATTTAAGAGACAGGTTGAGTGGAGGTGGTAGGTGACAGACACTTGAAGGTAAGACAGTAGCAGATGGATGCAGGTAGGTTTAGCAATCATGTATGGTAGCAGATGACAGAGTAGCAGGTGGACATACAAGAGAGATCAACCCAGTGCAGGAATAAGTAGCAGTAGTCTTAAGAGCTAGCAATCTAGATATGCAGATGTGATAAATAGTCTTTACTATGCAGAGCTAGATAGTGTAAGCTTAGTATAAGTTTATAGAGGGTTCCCCTGCGGGGTACTTAGCACTAATAGCAATACAGCCGAAGGTTGGTTCAGGAGGAGCGGATGATCCGGAAGCGGGATACAGGGATCAGCGCAGCGAGGTTCCGTCAGCGAGGTATGCTTGCAAGCACGAAAACTTCAAGCCAAGTTAGCATCCAGGTAAGGGTGTTTGAACAAACACATGTGAGTGAGAACCGGCGATTTAAATAGCCATCTAGTCCGGCGCTGAGTGATGACAGCATCAGTCTTAAAGGGAAACACACCTATATGTGTTTCTTCTATCTAGGTAGATGGAAATCACCCGGAAATAATGTGATAGGAGGCACTGAGAGTGCCAGAACCTTACACTATGCGGCACTCAACCATTTTAGCTTTGTATTCTGTGAATGAATATAAAGCTTCCACTGATTGCCCGAGTCTGAGAGTGTGACGTCATCAGCCAGCCCTTCTCACTTAGAGGGAGCTTTGTGTTCATCAACAGAATATAAAACTGCAAATAAATGGTTGAGCACTGCACTTCACACTTCCTGGCTTTATACACGTGTCATTTTGTTCCCTCCCCTCCAAGAACCTAGATGTGATTTCTAGGTTTGACCCATTATGGTACTAATACATCCCCATGAAACTGGATGTCATGTGCCTATAGCATGTGTTTTTTAGGTCCCATCTCTGGGGCAAATATGCTTCTATTTTTTTGCAGCATACCCTGTTTGGGGGCTGTTTTCTGTTTCAGCCAAGGTAAAACTTTTCCTGCTTGGAACCTGAACTATCCACAGAGGACCCTACAGTATTTTGCACAAAATCTTAGTTTTACTCCATATATCAGTCCCACTACCTTGCAATCAAAGAAGCAGTGGACAGGCCTGGAGGAATGGATGTAGCCCATACATAAAGTGAAAGGGATTCACCTATAATTTACTAAGTATTCATTTAGCCCATTTGTTCACTTTCTGACACTGATATCCCATATTGGCAGTAGTGCAAGGATACCATGGCACTGCCTATTCAAAACACAACTAGTGGAACTTCTCACCTATTGTTGTGAATTAGCGGAATACTGCTCGCTCAGTTAGGCTCCATGTACACGGGACGTTGTTAAAAGTCCCTTTGAATGCTGGAATTTTTAGGATGTTTGAAACGTCCGTTCGGTCGCGTTTGTACCCGCGTTTAGCGGGCGTTTAGCGGCGTTTGCGGGCGTTTGCGTTTAGAAGCGTTCCTAGAGGTCAAAAAAATGATTCCCCTTTAAAATGGAAAAACGCGAACGCTAAACGCGGGTCATCGCGTTTGGACGCGTTCAGACGCGTTCGGACGCGTTTGGACGCGTTTGTGCGTTTGAAACGCCGGGAAACACACGTTCGAACGCAAATAATTGCGTTCTAAAAACAGTCCCTGAACGCAACTGCCTGCAAATGACTGTAAACGACCTGGTGTACATGGACAGATAAGATAAAATGTAGATGGGTTCAGGGGCTTCTGAAAAAAACGCCCAACTGCTCCTAAACGGCCATTTCCAGCGTCCCGTGTACATGGAGCCTTATTGTTTGATATCTGCACCTTGGTAGGAACAACACTGTTTTCTCAAACAATCCCCATTTTGTGTGACTCTAAACTGGGTATTGCAACTCCCTTCCCCCCTTTGGTGATTAAATACATTTTGACTTTCCTTGTTACCAGACACTGAGGTCCTGATTGCCAAGTGGCATTTCTTTTTTTAAAGTAACCTAGAGTCTGCTAATGTGCTGTTGGTCTGGAAGGCTTTAAAACTTCATGCACACAAGATTTAATTTCTCACTTTGCAAGGGCCAAACCTCTGTGCACTGATGGTCTACCTATAGAATTTTATGAAACCTGTCAGGAATTCCTGGTCCACAAACTTTTATCTCTATACACTGAGATCTTTGAGACAACTACCATGCTTTAAGCAGGAAGTACATAAAGCAATATTAAAGTCTGGTTTTCTTTTTTTGTTTTGTTTTTTTTTTTAAATAACAAATACGGTATACTCACCTGCTCTGTGCAATGGTTTTGCACAGAGCAGCCCAGATCCTCCTCTTCTTGGGTCCTATGTCGGCACCCCTGGCTCCTAAACTTCGTAAATTTAGGAGATACTCACTGTACCTGCAGGTAAGCCTTATTTTAGGCTTACCTGTAGGTAACACTTAAAAAAAAGACTTTACTACCACTTTAAATTACTTATACACACAGATTAGGGATGCGTTTGGGTTTGGTTTTAACTACGTTCAGCCTGAACCCAGAAATTAGCTGTCACTGCTGGACTAATGAGCTGTGGGTGGCAGAGTCCCCACCCCACAGATAAGGAGTAAGACAAGTGATTAATGAACAAGCAAACAGGTAAAGAGGGGGAGAAAGGAAGGAAAAATCTATATCCACCTATGGGAGGGTAATTCTTTCAACGATTTGAACTCTGAGAGACTGAGTATTGGCGTTGTGGGAATTTCTGAAGTGTCTTGCCAAGTGTCCTTGTCCATGTTGGTATTAGAAATGTGATCCGGCATTCTATCACGTGGTCTTCTTGTGGTCCTACCAATTTGTTGGATGGTATATGTTACAAGGTATACCACAAATTTAGTTTGAAATTTAACCAATTGTTTAATGCTGGTAGAATAAACATTTGAGCATGAGGTGATAATGTATGGATCACCCATACAGCTACACACCTTGTTGCTCCACATCCAAACCTGCCCATTGTATGTAACAATGTATGGATGGACTTTTTAGCGGTAAAATTTACTATAGTGCATGCCTTCCTGGCTACGAAGGTGCGCCCATTCTTCAAAACTCTCCTTTAACCATCCCCCATTAAAGGGCTTTTAACCCTACCTTATGATTTTCTGCCAGTCCCCCCCCCCCCCCATTTTAAGCCTTCATCCGGCACTGTGTACTTGTTTGTTAAAATCTAAGCCTCTAAATACCATTTTGTGAAGTAACTTGAGGCCAGTCACGTGACTCCTGGCGGCTCTAATACTCTGATCCAAGGCTACAGCAGGATGAGCCAAGCTCTGCCTCTGAGGTCAGCTGGGAGTCACGTGACCTCCCACTGTAGCCCTGGATCGGAGTATCAGAGCGGCCTGGAGTCACTTGACCAGCCTGAAGATACATCACAAAAAGGTATTTTGAGGCTTAATTTCTAACAAACAATTACACAGTGCAGGATGGGAGCCTAAAAGAGAGGGGCTAGCAGGGATTTTCTTAAAATTTTAGTATTTTACTAACAGCAGCAGTGGGGGGAGACAGAGGCAAAGACTCCAGAGTTGACAGGCAGGGAGGGGAGGGGGAGAAGACAGAGAAGGACAGAGCAAGGCTGCGGATGATGGATGCATGTAAACTGACCCCTGTCTCAGGGCTCAGCAGCCATGATAAACCATGGTCAGTTTACAGGGGGGATAGCAGAAACTGGCAGGATCAGCCAGGTTTTTTACAGCTTCCACAAGGGCAGGTTAGACAGCACAAGCACTGTGCTGTTTAACCTGCTATAAGGGAACAATAACTTTTTTTTAGGGTTACAAACACTTTAAAATGAGGAGATATCTGGAGACAATGCGTTTAACTTCGTAAAACTGAGAACCATAATGGGTGGAGATTACAGGCAGTGTTGAATCAGTGTGGGGTCCTCAACTTTTGGGCTTCTGCTTAGGACTTTGATGATTTTCTAAAAGTGCTGCTCTTGGAGTGACCCAAGCATGAGCAAATGCTCTTTTAATTTCTGATTTATTATTGTCATGTTCAAGAAATATAGAACTTATATGGGCTGCCACTTTGACCCCTTGGAATAGACATAATTAAACTAGAGTTACTTGAAAGCCACACTTTCCAGTGAGATTAGGACATATGTAAATGTACACTCTCGAAGTGTACTGAACATAGTTTACTTAACTTTGCATAATTTACTTACAAACCTGAATCTTTATTTTTCCACTGCGCCACATTTCTCAGAGAGTTCACATCTGTGCATCATGGTGGGCTAAAGTCCCTATCTGTTGTGGTGCCTTGGAGATATTTGTTCGGGTACCATTTAGAATGAATGGCACTTTAATGCACAAAATGCCGATTCGCATGTTACTGTGCATTTCCGTAACATTTGGGAAAACATGCAAAGCAAAAGTGAAAATCTAATCTTAGTGATATCCATAATTAAAGTAAAAGTGTTACACATGTGGTTAGGTCAGTCTGAAATTATGATAAAAATATATAAATAAGCAGAGGTTACCCTAACTGTGAGTCATGATAATCAGTAGATCAAAAAAATATAGACAGCTGACATTAAATGTAAATCTTGACTCGATTAAGCTTGGCCCTGTCCCTCTAGAGTTCTAAACCTCTCTATTGGACAGTGAGAAAATGCAACACATCAAATCCATCAAGTTTAGGCACCAATAGATACGTTTGGAAGGCAGAAGGGGCAGGGCCAAGCTCAATATTTACAGTAAAAGGTGTGATGTGCATATAGTTGCCTATATTCCTTAATCTACTAATTGTTTTGACATAATTTTACCGAAGGTAAGCTCCAGCTATGTATTTTTCACAGCTTGAAGCTCCAGGTTTAAGTGTTGTTTATTTAGGTTTGCTTAGGTGTACCTTTCCCTGATTGGACCATGAAGTGTCAAGGGTGCATGACTGTGACCCTGCCATAACTGTGTCCCAGGCCAAGATGGACAGCCAGATGCCCATGGGAGTTATGATGTTCTTGCTTTGGAGAGAAGAGCTACTAGTCAATCCATTGTACCATGTGAACACATGATTAAAATTGGGACTCTAAAAATCGTAACCTTCAATTTACAATATTTAAAGAACTCTGTAACATTACAACTAATCAACTTTTTTGGCACAGTCTTTTGGCTTTTGTTAAAAAAAAAAAAAGTGAATTTAAGCCCTGCATGACCCAAAGAAAGTATTCCCTGGTGACAGGTATTCAAATTGCAATGTTCAAAAAGTATATCAAATGATCTATTTCAGACAAACTAGGATGTATTTCATTGAAAAAGTGAACAAAGGACTGCGGCAAACACCTTCATATGTTGACAGACAATATCTGTCAGTTTTTCTTTTCACATTTTCTTAACCTATACTTGAACAGGAAAAAGAAAAATAACCAATTATTTACCCATGGGCTGTAACTGCTAGGAACACGGTCCCCTGCAGTAGTGGAGAGACTGTTTTTATCATTTCTGAAAATTTCAGAGGTGGTTATAAAGAATTTATGTTAAAAGGAATGAAAGCTGGTTGAATTTTTGAATTAGAGTTACTACAGCACAGAATGATCAGTGTTATTTGAGAAATTATCTTTATAACGCGTGAGCAGATTTACAGCCTAATAGAAATAGCTGCCTGTTGTGACAAACTAAAGAACCACATGGAATCCGTGAGTCATGACAAGGCAGATGCTTGCCACATTGTGAGTCTGTTAAATGGCACTTGGTGGCGTATTGTACCAACCATCACTGACAGATCTATAGAAAGTCACCTACATACTCTGTAATTGTATCACAATGGATACAACTCCACTGATATACTCTGTGCAGGAATTATGAACAAATGTTCTGAGACCAACCTAATGGACGAGCTATTTATAATTTTTCTAAATATTTTTTGCACTGACTTTCCAGGTGGCATTTCATGCTGTGCTGCTCCAAAATACATTATGTGCTATGAAAATAGCAAGACACAGCAGAGGAAATTTCCAGCACAGCTGTGTAACTGCATTTCAGAGATGAAACGTATCTCTATATAATTTTGCACTATATGATGGTATACAGCCTGCTATGCTGTGTCTTGGCTCAATGTGCAGAAATTACTTTAATATACCAGCTTTTAAACTGTATAAAACCAAACCTACAGTATTTATTAACTAATTTGAATTTTTACAGTGCCCAGTAAAAGCAGACTCACTTTGCATAATCAGGGCAGTTACAGAGTATTGAACAGAGACTGAATTCATTTTAAAAGCACAATGCATTCGATTTCAGCAGGAGTGACTGTGCACCAAAGCAACCCATTGCAGCAGCCACTTCTGGAGCAGCAGTTTCTGTCCCCAGGAGTTTGGTGTCGGCATTACTTTTTTTTTTATTCCATGGCATTACTTTATGCGTACTTATAGCGGACCCCAATAAAACTGACAAAAGCAACTGAATCTTGATTTCAAAGGCTATAAAGTTAGTAAAATATTTTTTTAGCATATAAAGAAATACAAAGGTACACAAAACGTACTTCATACCAAAACAAATTTGGCACAGCTCCAGCCGGAAACCCGCGCAGGGGCTCCGTTAAAGCATTACTGTATAGTTAAGGATATTTCCAGTGCTGTGGCAAGAAAAAAAATCATGATCAAACGTGACTCATGCTCAAGGCATACAGAAAGGTTTGTCAGCCCTCAAAAGGAATATAAGTCTACTACGGCCTCAATGAGGCCCTAAAATAGTTATATTTACTTGCCTTTTCTTTTAATTTTTTGTAGTCAGCGCACCAGCCCACCAATGACATCTGGGCTTGATCTCATGCATGCACTGTACGAGACCTGGTGGGGTTAGTTATTGTTATGGTATGGTATGTTATAGAATAATAACAAATCACGTCAGGTCCCTAACAGCACATGAATGAGATCAGATGAGATCTACCTGTGAGGCACCATTGACGCAGCCTTGCCAGGATACATCACGAGTGTCTATTAAAAACCAGGAAGTGCAGAAAATAAATGTAAGCTTAAGGAAGGAATATCGTTTGGGTTAATGTAAGAGCTTTTGGGTGTAGATGGGTGAATGCAGATTTCTTTCAAGTGCCATCAGACTACATTTGAGATCATGTGTTAAAAATAGGAAGGAAAAAAATTGGGACTTTATATGAGGCACAGTATTTATTGAGTAATGTCTAGAACACATGATAGAAAGGTATAAATAGAGAGTAGTACACATGAATCACAAAATTGATCCATATGCCCAAATGATACAGCAATGTCATAAAACATTAGAGAATAGAAATAATAAAGATAATAGATAGAAATTATAATAATAATATTGATAAAAATATATGCAATATTCATGATTGGCATAGATAAATATAACCAGTATACAGACATATAATGAGACCAGAAGGACTGCATCTGTGTATGCTCTACGCGTTTCGTGAAAAATCACTTCTTCAGGAGCAGGTGCAATCCATGTACAGTAATCCCCCACTCCATCGCGGTTCAGTTTTTGCGGTCCCGGTAATTTGCGTTTTTTTTTGTAATGTTATTTTACTATATAAATCATTAAAAATGAAATATTTTTGTGTTTTCCAAAGCTCTTGCTATGTCTCTTAGTATCTTTTATGTGTTTAAATGAGTTTCTATTGTTTTAAAAGTGTGTTTAAAGACCTTAAAATGCTTCTACACGTACAGTGACAGTAAAATAAACATGCCTACAATGCATTTTAATAGGGTTTTTCTATTTCGCTGAATTTCACTTTTCGCGGCTGGGTCCGGAACGTAACCCCCGCAATGGAGGGGGGTTTACTGTATCTATAAAAAACACATATTAACAGCCACGTATAAAATCAATGCCATATCCATGAACATTGCTTTACACCGATATAGCTTACAAGTCAACTTAATCTGCCGCCACACATCGGTTGCTGCTGCCAGAGTTGGGATCCTCTCCCTCTCTCTGAACAGCTGCGTGATGCTGGGAGTCACTCCGACACATGCTCATGGGAGGAGGGGGATTTTCATTCCTATCATTCTACCTGAGGTTCACTCTAGATACATGGACTGCACCTGATGCTGAAGAAGTGATTTTTCAAAAATATATGTCTTCTGTTGTACCATTGTATGTATATGAATAGACACATGAGGATTACACATAGTTTATTTACTGGCCGCACACCTCATGTAAAGTCCCAAAAATCCCACTCCTCCTTTTTTACATTTGAGATCAGTTTGAGACTATTCAAAGATCAATCATAGTTCACGGACATATGCACTGTTTCTGCAGTTGACCTCCTTTTGACCTGCATGTTTCCTGCATCTAACCTGCATCAACCTGCTTCACATTGCTTTTGCATTCAATTTGGTTTATTTGTGAATAGAATCAGTTTTGATGTAAACAAAAAATCCATCAGCACAGACTCTGCAAGCTATTAAAAGTCCAGTGAAAAAGAGGAGAGCAGAGTTATGTTAGACCAGAGGTGTCCACTGAGCCCTCTGATGTGGCGTGTAACCACACACCATGAAAGTTCATACCCATGCTTTGAGATGGCGGGTTGGCTAGACCAGATCATGATCAATGGGTCGCCGACCTGCAATCCCAGAGCATCAGAGTACATAGAGCCAGCAGTGGAGGAAGCAGGTGGTCGCAGAGGGTGCAGAAGCTGCATAAGCCGATACTTCCTTTGTAGTGCCAGCTCCTGTCCCCGGCATAGCAATACGAAGTGAACTTTACCTGGGACCTTTCTGGCAGCCTGGAGAGCAATGCCAGCAGAAGCTGGAGTGGGAAAAATTCAAGGTATTAAACATCACATACACTACACTTTTGCAACAGGCATATTATCACTTATAAGAAATGGGTTATTAGGCTGCTTTCACACTGATCAGCAGGTGCAAAGCAGTGCATCTGTGGCTTTCCTGCAGGTTAGCTGCACTGAGCCATAGACATTTTTGATATATCTTGCGGGTTTGGTGCGCTTTCTGAAAGCACACCAAACTCCTGAATGCATGAGTTTTGGTGTGCTTTTAGAAAGTGCACCACACCCGCAAGATGTATTTGAAGTCTATTACAATGTGCAGCTAACCTGCAGGAATGCCACGGTTGCACTGCGCCGCATCCTTGATGCGGGTAAACCATACAGCATCATTGTGAAAACAACTTTATAGGGGGGTCAGGACAGTAAGGGCTCATTTACATTTGTTGTTTTGGGGGCAGTAAAACCCCATAGTTCATCGTGGCCCGCAGCCGGTTACCAAATCACTTAAGTGACCCTCGCTCTTTAAAAGGTTGAACATTCCTGTGTTAGAACTATAATGCAGCCCTAGTATGTAAAAAAGGTTTCACATTTCTGGCCGTCTTTCTTTTATCAGATGATTTGACTTGCCTTGCTTGGTATGTTGGAACATAAGTGGTTTATTGGCTGTCATACCGCAGACAACCAGACAAGTTTGATCATGGAACTCAAACTGGGTTTAAGTATTAGTAATACACGTTAAAGATGATTTTTGTCTGTTTTTGCATGATATATTTTTAAAATACAAAAGATATAAATATAAAAAATGTTTAAGATAGAAACCAGGAAAGTTGCTTTCCAATGAAGGTGTAGCAGTTTACATTTTTACAAATAAAAAAAGCAAGATTATGCAACTATAGATTACAATGTATGAAAATAATAAACACTGCAGGAAATATACCTAACATGTAGTTATTGCCTGGTTTTCAGTCTGTTTGATTCTTAGAAATGCCCCCCTTAAAATTGAAGCTGATTAAAAAACAGCATACCTATGTCATTACCTCGGTTTTTTCGCTATTTGGTAAAGCACAACTATCTCTATACAAACAGAACATAAAGTCAGAATAGCATTTAATGTTAGGCTTTCAATATCCTGTGCATTTAGGGAGAACATTACTAACATCACTATATGTTTCATTTCAGTATAGCCACATGATTTCAAAGACTTGCACACCACTGTATCTCTGTATAATTTTTATGCTGAACCAATAAAAGTTATCATACTCCACAAAGAATCCAATTTCTCAGTAAGTAACAGCTGCTAATAAAAGAAGGATCATGTTCCTGGCCTTCTACTGAAAGGAAATTAACTTGTACTTAATGTTTTATAACTCTCCTTTTTCAAATATTTGCCTATTAAGGATTTTAGCGCTGAGAGGGCTAGTAGACTATATTAATGACTATTGCCATTAAGGGATACTTTCCTTTCAATGTTTTTCACTTACAGCAGTGCCAATGCTAAATAAGGAATAAAACAAAATAATGAAACATAGGCATATCCTGCTATATAAACGTCTCCCAATAATGTGAAGTTCTATTTTACTTTAAAGTTTCCTAGAACAAATTCTGTTTGTTGATATACTGTGGAACTCTGCTTCTGAAAATATTTGCTATGCTTTATGCAGATCCTTCCTCTGATCCCTGCGTAAATGCTTTCCTGCAAACAGCTTTCCTAACATAGTTTTAAAACTTTGTTATAAAATAAAGAGAGTAATTTTGAACTATATTTTAAGAAAAGACTTTTAACGCTAAAGTCAATAGACGTTTGATTTTCCCATCCACAGAAAAAGTGTGCATTGAGTATGCAAGTTTAAAATTGTCTATAAACTATAGAGTTTTATTTAGATGAAGTTCAACTTCAGTATAAAAAAGGGTGGTAAACATTGCTCAGGCTACTATACTCACCCTATTTCCAGTACTGCTCCCATTAGATTCACCACTCTGTGATTCAGCGTAGGGCCACTTTTGATGCCCAGCATCATTCAACCCACTTACGGTGAGTCTGGCATTTAATGGGCTTGCCCTCAAGCCACCGTCATTATGTAGAACTGCCCTCTACAGCATTTAGGATGAGCCACTGCTGGAGGAAAAAGAACAGGACCCACAAAGTCACGTGACTGGCCAGAAGACTTCAGGATTTAAGGTAAAGTATTTCTGAATTATTAAAAAAATACAAGATGGGGGTCTTCAGACAGGGGCTGAAGGTCCCAAAAAAGCTGGAGTTTGGCTTTAAAAAAAAATTATATTTAATATAGATGTTAATGGGGTGAATTACTCACTTGTTCCTTTTATACAGTATCTCAGGGGCTCTTCCTACTGGAATTACTTCTGTAAATCTGTAAGCCGCTGAGAACTTGCCAGAATAGAGATAAAGGAAGCTGAATAGTGACTCTACTGGAATCTAAATTAATCTTATATATTAGTTTTTTTTATGCGGACAGACTTTTTAATTACATTCTGTATTTGTTCTTTATAAACAGGAAACAAAATGCAAATGTATAGATGCACAATGTAAAGATTATTTTAGCCATCTCCTAGTTAAAGTAGAGCTAGATGCATTGAAGTATAACTAAAGTAATTTTTTTTCTTAGATTTGAATAAAGTGATGTAGAGCTGAGCCAAATAGCCTGGGCTTTCTTAAAGGAGGTTCATTGAATTCTATTTAAAATTGATGAAATCTGAATTTAGCAGAAAAGTATGTTGAAGTCTATAAAGGGGTGAACCTTTCTATTAAATTCTGGCCATTGTAAAGGCTAATACACAAGTTATTGACCAAAAAGTGCATGGGGAGCTGGGCACTGCAAAGGGGAACAATTACCAAAGCAAGCAAACAATTAAAAAAAAAAAATACTGTACAGCAAATAGAGGAACCTTTTGATGCAACTTTGAGGGTGACATGGGAAGAAAAACACAAAAGCTTAGCTTGGCAGATGCCTTTAAGCTGTATGTGGTGTTACAGAACAGTATGATTTTCACAGACAGCATCAGCAACACTATATTCTGGCATCAAATATTTTGGATATGCATTGGATTTTTATAATGTTTACATTTAGCTTGGCTTGAGTACTACAGAAGCAACACAAACTGATTTATTTTAACTTGAGGAAAAGCCTTTTTTAGGTAGTTTTTTAGGTAGTTTTGTCTATGACACTTATTTTTTTTATCCAATGGTGATCTAAGGAAACAGCAGCCACAACAGATCTAAAAGCACAACAGTTCAATGACTCAAAGGCCCCTTTAACATTAAGTCCAAAATATTGCAGCATTTAAACAAAAATATATACAATAAGACATCTGTGAAAAGTGATAATGTCCAAATCAAAGATAAAATCAAATAAACAATATTGATTTAAAAGTACATTAGTACGTGATCCTAGAGAAGCTTCGGACAATCCTTTACCAGAATAATCCTCCATGTGTCACCTCCACCTTAGGCAGAAATGCAAACTCACCAGACACCGTTGCTGTCTATAAAAATAGAACAGCTAAATACGCTAATTACAGGAGAAACATCTCATTCGGGGAATCTGTCATCTCATCATTTGTTATCCGATATGAAAAGCCCAGAATGCTTTCTCTTTTAGAAATCCACCATATCAAGGGATCAAGCAGTGTTAAGGAATCCGGCAAATCCCATCAAGCCAAATTGCCAACAAGAGTGATTCTCATAGTGTAGTATTCATTATAACTGATGACATATAAGTAGTATCAAAACATTTCCAGAATAAAAAACTTGTTAAAAACTCTAAAAAACATAAGCTGCTGGTGAAACTTACATCTGGGGCCCCCAGACTAAATTAGAGTGGCGGCAGGACCTCAGGCATTGTATAAATAAACTCGACAGCTGTTTCGTGACACGTGCGTCCTAAGGAGTGTATACTAAACATCCATTAAAGCGGCCAATGTATATAGCCCAGCATAGGCAACTGACATTATTCTCCTCCAGAGACATAGGGAGTCCGTTACATCACTTCTAGTTTTGCCGCTACGTAATTTCCGGTCCTGCGCCCAGACTTGGGCATTATCACCTTTCACGGGTGTCGTATTGTATATATTTTTGTCTAAGTGCTGCAATGTTTTGGATTTTTTTTTTTTTTTTTTTTTCAAAACGTTTTATTGAATAATAAAGATACAATACAGCAAAGTAAACAACCATATGCGAGCAAACATGCACATACAGTAGATAACAATGTTTTGGATTTTATGTTGTAAAGTGATGAGCACACTGTTGGCGCTATTTAAATCTTGTATAATAATAATAATAAAAATAAATGATTTTTATTGCTTACATAGGTAAAGCTACCCTTTGTTTGCTGTACATCACTGGATACTTGTGCGGTAAAGTAGTGTGCACCAAAGCACAACACATTTATTTCTCCTATTGCTATATTTAACCTATTTCTATAGCAGTTATTACATTCAGGCAATCCCCCTTTTTTTTTTTTTAAATGTCAGGCAGCAAGAGACAGAGGTTCTGCATGTGGAGGTTGGCAAGTAGGTTCTGCAGGACAAAGCATTGGTCAAGCTGCACCATCTAGAAGCGTGGCATATCTGCCTTTTCTGTCTCAAAGTGGCCATACAATACTGCTTCATCACATGCAGGAGATAGTTGAATGGCTAACCAAGCTTTCCTCTATTTCCTCCCCACAGGCGCAAAGCAACAAGTTGTCTTGAACTGCCACTAAGGCTCCCTCTTCTTCTTCCTCCTCCTCCTCCTCTCCTAATTCTACAAAGCTTGGCATATAGGCAATCTAGAGTCATCAGAATTATTTAATCACTTACTGACTTGTACTTTAATCACTTGTGACTTGTGCAGGAAGATGATCTTAGGTAGCTTAGGTAGGGAGGGGACATCAGGCACAAAGTTGCAAGATGCAGTGGTGTTTCAGCAACTGGAGCTTACTGCGAAGTAGACTCCATTGATAAGGAGGGGTGGGATAATGAGGTGTCAGACCATCCAAAGGTGGCACTGATTGGAGAGAAATTCTGAGGGAGAAATGAGGGAGGATTTCTTACAGGGAACACATGCAGAAGACTGGAGGGAGCAGCCATCCTAATCCCTATAGCGGCACTGCCCCACAGACACAAATCACTGCTTTAGTCAGAGAGCTCACCAGTGTGGGCCTTTTTTACAAATCTGTTGCTGACAACACTGTTGTGGTCTGCAGCCTCTGCCTCCAGCATATCTGCTGTGATAAAAGTACCAGACATTTGGGTACCATATGGGTCGGGTCTGCACCATAGAGCTCGGTGGGAGCAGCACCTCAATGAGACTCTAGTGACAGAGAGGGAAGTTTCACAGTGGATTTCAGGGACTCAGGATATGCCATGTCAAACAGAGAAGAAGGTAATGGGGCCAAGCTGAGTAGAGTCAACTGGAGGCTTAAACCTCTGCATAATTTTCCTACACCCACCAAACTATCTCCAGAATTATCCATCCTAAGGAGGATGTCTCCTCTGCATATGACCCCATTCAGGCTTTGCAGCTGATTTCATTCCAGCTTGTGGAATCAGCTCCCTTCTGAGTATATGGTCTTTGCTACACCACAGCATCAGGTACCTAGCCACCAATATTTTTTACAGAAGGCTGGAATGCAATGTGTATGTGCAACAGGATCACACTGTCAGCTGCAGGGTGGGAATAATTCCTACCTTAATGGCATACTGAATGAATCTTCTGGTGGCTGGAAAAGATTCAGAAAAGAGCATATGGCTGGAGCTGGTGGTGCTGTCATGTGTCTTGTCTGTTGGTGACAGTCCAGTCAGCTGGACCACCTCCTCCTCACTGCCCACATTCTCTGACTCCTCAGAAATGGAAGTCCCCATTAGGCACCCAGAGCATATGCAGTGTCCAAGTATAGATGCTGCCATGTTGTGTTGCAGTGTGTGTGCATGGATGATGGAGCCACACTTGTCCAGCATTCCAGACCAAGCCCGAGAGGTGGCTCACCCCGCACCATCTTAAACCTGCAAGGTCATGTATAACAAGGGCACTAATCTGCTGACCACAATTCACCTGGGACAAAATCACAAGTGTACCTTACATGGCATAGTTTTTCAACCTGGTTGTGTAGCACTTCATTATGAAGTTCCCTGCATTTCAGGAAGTCAATTTCCAGACCAGAAGTTATTGTGGCCATAAGGACAAGCTCTGTGGAGCTTGGGTTCTTTTTATCATATCAGCGCTTATCATTCAGGACACGTGCAACAGTTTGACCCCTTTTGAAGAGACAACCAAAATGGTGAGTCATGCCAAGGTGGGAAATTGTGATACAATGCCTCTCGTGTTCCATCTGGAGCCCACACACTGTGGCCTAATAGACTGGGCACTGGTTGCATAGAAGGGAGGAAGAGGAGAACTTGCTGCTCTCCTAGGACCAGCAGGATCCTTTCCCTTATGCCTCCATTCCTGTGAAGCAGAGGCAGCAGAGGAAGTCTTCAGGGGGAACATTTCACCCCTCTTCAACCAGGGGAGTTGTGAATGAGGTGTTGAAGACAGCCCCAGTGGTCCTCTGCCGCAGGCAATTTGTGGTGAATGGACTCTTTTGCATCATCAAAAAGAGCAATGGCCAACCTACTAGATCTCTAATACAATGATAAAATTGACAATTTACTAGCACCATCCAGGAGGGATCCCTAAACGCAGGAGTTTCTGTGCCAGAACATATTTGACACATTGCAATAGGATCCTCTCTGATGACCAACCTGCCTCTGATCCCTAAAAGAAGGAGAAGTGGTCAAGCCCAACTGCAGGCAGCACTCACAGGCAGCTCTTGAAGCACATGATTGTGGCTGATACAGATACTTTCAGAAGTGAGGACCCCATGGGCTATTGGATATCCAGGCTGGACTTCTTCTGAGGGCTTGCACAGTATTCACTGAAGATTCTGGCTATCCATGCAGCCAGCGGGTTGTCTGAGAGGGTCTTCCATGCAGTAGTAGGTTTTGTTAAATACAGGCATATGCACCTATCCTTTGACAATGTGGACCAGCTCACTTTCATTAGAATTAATCAGTCCTGGATTACTAATGACTTCTAAAGTCATGCTGATGATGCTAATGACTAAACTTTGAATTGTCATCCACCTCCTGGCCTATTCTGGTACTACATTATTACTGTAAAGGTAGCACAGAAAGTTTTAGGGAGATAATCTACAGCTGCTAATCCTTCCACAATGCAAGAAGAAAGGCAGGCAGATGCAAATGCAGGTCTCTGAGCAGCATGAACTCTAGACATCCTGAGAGCTGAGGAGAGGAGGTGGCCCAATACTTTTATTTGATTGTTTAGATGTCTGCTGCTTCTGTTTTTAATGTAAGTGCATACTTTTTTATACAATAAAGAATATTTAAACGGTGAACACTATGAGTTTTCTTTCTTTTTGAGTTGGGCTGGAGACCAGGTTTGAGAATCCATATATTGATCGCTCATTGGACAAAGTCCATAAGTCTACAGGATCTCCACATGCAACTGTCTGTATTGATCCATTGGTGTATTTAAAGCTCCATTAGCTCTCATTTAGGACTGATCTATAAGGTGAGCGCATACCCTACTGGGTGTTTGGTGGTGGTGTGCACATACAATTTTGGACTGGGATTGCGAGCACCATTGGCCCTGGTTTTCAAACTTTATTGTTTGGACAATTCTTATTGAATATGATATTTCCCTTACACTGAAATTTGGATTTGAGAGTTTAGATATTTTTTTTATATCCAGGGTGTATTTGGACTTGAGCTTTAGTATTACTGTATAATTTTATGATTTATGTGTTTTCATATATTTTATATCACATTTTATTAATAACTGCTTATTAGCACAGCACCATACTGCATATGTTGATTTCATATTTGTAGACTTATTTTAAAATCCTTCAATCTTTTTTGGCTTTTTCTTGCGAGTCTTCCAGGCTGGGTTCACACTATCTGCGGCACAGCTCGCAGCAGGGGGTCCGGTGCATCTCTGTTCACCGTTTCAGGTCCGAATTCGGACCTGAAACAGAGCCATCCAATTTGCATAAGTGTGAACCCAGCCTCAAGCAGGGAAGGGCGATCAGCAGTGAAAATTAGGCACACAATCCATAAACTGCTTGCCCTTCTCTATTGTGAAGCCTTGAATCTCAAAGCAGCATTTACCAAAATCCACTCTACTTTGTCAAAAAATACCCTTATCATGCCAGGTTTTTGCTGTTACTACCACTGCTGCCAGCACATCCACCTCCTGGCACCTCTCCTCCTACTCATTCGCAGTTACTACCACTGCTGTCAACATTTTTGCCTCCTTCTTCTTCAAACTAGCTCCTAGGGAGCATCCAGACTTGCATCTTTTCTTGCCACTTGTAAAAATAAATAAATTTTCTGACAAAAAGCTACTTAGAGTGTAGGGTTTTTGGTTGAAGGCTGGTTTAACATGATAATATCACTTGGAAATTCTACCTTTATTTTAATCACTAGTTTTCATTGTCACAGTATACATGATGATGTCACCCACTCAGGCTCCACCCAACATGTTTCATTGCAAGAGGACGTCTTCAGGGGCCACGCCCTGATGATGTCCTCTTGCGACTAAACATGTTGGATGCAACCTGAGTAGCTGACGTCATCACACATGTTGGCATACAACATTTGGTTGTCTTCCCCGTGTGAATACTCATTGGATCTTTTTACAATAAAACTTGTATAACAGTATTGTGCTATGAGTATTCAGTCTTCATGCATTTCTGTCCTTTATTCAGAAGACTGATATCTTTGGAAAGAGTTTAGTGTTGGAGGACAGGAATGATGCCATGTAATCAGGCGAGAGGATCTCTATTGTGACTCGTGTCCGGCTGCAGCGCGGACTCCGAGTGACGCAATGACGGCACGCCTCCCTCCTGACGCGTTTCCTCCAAAAGGGCTTCGACTGAAAATGGGAGATCCTCTCTGTTAAACATACCTTTATTCCTGCTTGAATCGTCTACTAACATGTAAGTGCAATCTTTCTAATAAACCATTATGATCAAAGGTAATGCACTATCAGTTTCCCATATTTTTTATGCACTTTGCCGAATCACCGTGTGAGCCATCCATTCCAATTTAAGGAGACAGGAAGAGTGCCTGCAGTTTCCATCTGCTGATTGAAAGGCTGTTTTTCCTTTTTCATTTGGTAAGAGGCTTACATTGCTTTTGCACCTGGGGGATCGTGCACGTTTGAAGGTGTTCATATGGATAGATACATGTCACCATCACAGGAATATATTTAAGGCACTTACCTTATTTTCCGCCAGGTAAGGAGGCATTTCACCAGGTGGAGGGACCATTCAACTACTCATCACTTTATTGATTTATTATTGGACTTTTCACCAATCTTTTGTTTCTTTATCACACAAGTTTGAAGGACAATATAATAATTTTTCACCACATGTGGATTTTTTACACATTTGCATTGTTGATTATTTCTGTTTAATTTAACACCGTGAAATATCATGTTTTTGATTTAACACATCATCTTATGAGTTTTCAAGACCATACAATAATTTTTTGTGATCATTGTGGTTTAGAAACTAGAGTTTGAACATTTCGTGTTTCACACTGAAAAGCGCACCAATCACATATAAACGTACTATTTCCACATATTCTGGTAGCAGCCTTTCACATATCAGCGCACCCTTCTTTTTAACCACTTAATTGACAGGTAAGAGGGTAAATTTGTCTGACAAATTTGTTTTTCTTTATAACCTTTAAATGATTATTAATGTTCTCCACCATTGCAGCATAATGTTTACCTAACGTCTGGTCAGTAAATCTTTTTTCTTTTCCTCCTCTCAGTAAAATGGTGAGACTAACATCTAGAGTGTGGAAACATTTACTGAGTGCAATTTCTGCTGAGAGCAAAGCTGCAATTTGCAAATATTGTGAAAAGAAATACCCTTTTCCAAATGCTACAAGAATGACAAAACACATTCTTGCATGCCAGAGGTGCCCTAAAGACATTAAAAAATACTTTATGGAAATAAATGATGAAAACCATAAAGAAAGTGCAAGTAGCATTTCCCTCCAGAGTTCTCATTCCAGAAACACTCTTTCTGCTGCTTCTGAATCATCACAAAGTGTTTCTTTACCAGCAGCACCTTCAACCAATGTCTCACAAAAAACACAACACAGTACTTGTTATTCCATTTGTAATAAAAATTAAAATGGTAAAAACCAAGTTTAGTTTATTTACTGGATAATCTGTACTTTTATTTCATGAATAATACTCCACACTGAATTTTGTGTTTCATTTTCCTCAAAAATTTAATTTTTTTTCCAGAAAATATATATATATATATATTTTTCTAATTAATTGCTTCAAAATTTCCAGACCTTCTACATCTCTAGTACTGAAAGCAGCAGTACTGGTGATTGTGTTCCAAAAACAAGGATTGGTGATCGGTGTGCCAAGACTTGAAATACTGGCGATCGGATCTAAAACTGGTGGTCAGGGTGCCAAAACTGGAGATTTTATGGTTATCTGAGTGCTGAAACGGACAATACCAGGCCCACATGGAAGAAAAATATATTTTAAATATATTTAAAAAAACTTTCTTAATTTATTTTTCCAAAATATATTGGAAATATATTTGAAATGCTACAATTTTGGCCATATTTAATATATTTCTAAAAATGTTTCCCTAAATATATTGGAAATATATTTTTCTTCCATATGGGGGGTAATAAATCTTTTGGTTCTGGTGGTTGAGGTGCTATAACCAGCAGTACCAAGCACTATGGTACAAAGGATCTTGCTTTAATTTTGAAGGCGTCAGATAACCCTGCAATTGTCTCTAATATTTGAGATAATACTGTGGTAGAGACCCTGGTGAACCCTCTCTGCCGCAGTCCAGCAAAGTAATCTGTAATGGTATCATATAGGTGATATGGATGTATAGTGTGGGACCAGCCTTCCTAGGCAGGATGTGTGGATCTCAGTGCCTCCACTACCAGGATTGGATGGTGTATGTTGTTCCCTGATGTATTCCCATTTAATCCTCTCCCCCTCCTGCTCTCCTCCATCCATGGGGCATTCCACCCTCATGGATGCATAGCCACTAAGCTCTCCACTGGCTTAGACTTCTCCTGACCTCTCCCATTTGTTAATCCAATATGATATCCTCTACAGAGACTATTTAATTGGTGATATACGATATATCTAAACTTTGTGATGACCTCTGATTAGTTAGATCCTCTCTAGATCCAATGGGCAGAAAATGACAGCTGTTGTAGGAAGATATTGTTTACAATATGTATATTGTTGGAAAAGCTCGCCATTTAATACTTTCCTGAAGAAGCAGGCTGTTGCCCCGAGAAACGCACCTGCGTTGAATGCAATTTATGGCGAAACAATCCACCACTCAACTGCAGCAGGGTGGATGGATAAGTGTGACTATTGGGGGAATTATAGTGTTCTTATATAGACCTATATGTGTATGTCTAATGTCTGTTAAAAATCTCTTATCTGTATGGTTTTAATGAATACTTTTCTTGCGCACAAAAAATCGCACTATATGTGCTTGTAAGGTACCTCTAAAGTCCTCTATCTAGTCCTCTATCTAGTTTGTTAGAAACAATTTTTGTATACATAGCTTTTTAGGATGTGGTACCGGACAGAAATCTCTCCTTTATAGGACTGACTTTGCCACCCTCTCCCAAAAAATGTTTTTCTCATATTTGCTGTTCTTTTTCTACTATAAATATAAAATATAAAAAGCACGAATGTGCTCTGTTGTCAATATATGGACTGAAAATGGAGCGGGGTACTGATCTATTTTCTATTGTGAATAAAACATGGGTTTATGAGATTTGTAAATCATTGCATTCTGTTTTTATGTAGATTTTATACAGTGTCCTACGTTTTTTGGAATCGTGGTTGTAAGTACAATATCCCATAGCAACAAAATAAGAATCAACATATTTTCTGTCTGATTTTGTTCCTAAAGTGAATGTCTGATTTGTAAATTCAGGGCAGAAAAAATACTTTAAAGCTTAAAGTGTTTGTTACCCCAACATTTCATATTCCTGATACGTGCCTGCTGTACCATGTACTTATATTTGAAAGTATCCTGTTCTGTTTGTATTACTTTCTTCATGTGAAATCCCTGTAATCCTGCCAGTCCCCTTGTTTTTCTATTAAAACTGACCACACTAAGCACAAGAGCACAGTGTGGTCAGTTCTCTAACTATGCTGGGAACTCAGCCTCCTCTCCTCCAATAATCAGACTTGTCCTGACACTGTCTGGTGATGCTTCTCCTCTGTCCAACTCTTAGAAAAAAAAGGTGTAAAAAAAAAAATTATATATATATATATATATATATATATATAAATATACAGTATATATATATATATATATATATATATTTTTTTTTTTTAATATATATAGCACCCTCTAGTTAGTGTTCTAGAGAGAGATAGCACTTTTGTTAGAGAAGGTAAATTGCCAGACTTGGCTGGCAGCCCAGCCTGGGTTGTTTTATCTGGGTCAGGGGAGTGACTCAGGGAGGCTAGTAAGACTCAAAGGCAGCATCTCTGAAACCACCCCCTACTTCTAGTAACTTCTAGTAACATGGAGAAGGTTCTGGAAGGATGGGAGTAGAGGTAGGGAGGAGCTGTTTGGTGTATGCATAAGGGCCCTGACCAGTGTGGAGTTCAGGTGGAAGAATGAGATAGAGTGTTGGGCTGTTGGTGGCCCCGGACGGGTGCCCCCAGGTGCAGAAGGAACCTTATTTATGGTGCATAGAGGTGTCCAGCAGGAGAACACTGTCCAGGAAGGAAGACAGCCAAGTGGGCTGGTGAGTATCACAGTAAAGAGGACTGACAAGCATACCTAAGAGGACTGGGTGAGAGCAGTCTAGGATGCATGCAGTCAGTCTGGGAGGACTGTGGTGTCTTAGCCAGGAGGGCTAGTGAAAGGGACAGCTCCAGCCAGGTGGGCTGGCAGTGCCTGAAGAGGTGGTACTGGGATCAGTAACCACAGGAGGACAGCTGGTCCCTATGACTTTTTTTTTTTGCTTATTGCTACACTAAGAGAGGGGCCCGTGGTCCCTGCCCGTAAAAAGTGCGGTTGCTACAGATCTAGCCAAGCTTGTTAAATCAACCAAACGGTGTCAGCAGGTCCTGGAGTTGTAGTTCTACAAGCAAGATTTAGCTGGAGGTAGAAGGAGAAGAGTGTATACAGGATATATATAGTTGTGTCCCGGAAGAGTTTGCTACTACATTGATTAAGTGGGCATCCCATAATACCCTCAACCCTATCCAAGTTCAATACCCCTAATAAAAATACAAAATCAATGCTCTAACGACTGATTCTTGACTACGGAGTGCTTAGAGAATTTGTGTGCCTGGTCATGCAGGGTGGGAGATGCCCATATTCACCAGCGACTTCTGCAGGGGTAGCGCTACATATATCTAAACAAAAATGTTTTGCCTTTCATTTCTATTTTAAGCTGAATTGTTTTACAAGGTGATTTTTTTTACAATCACTTTAACTCCATGAGTGGGAAAAGATTGTTTTGCTGTCAGTAGACTGCCCACATCCCAGAGACTCGAAAAAATTGTAAGGGTTGTCACCCTTGGGAAGGGGTTTTTCAGGGCAAAAAAAAAAAATAATTGTTTAAAATTTACAAATTTTATTTCATAGATAACACAATGTACAATCATAAAAATAGATGCGGTCTGAAGCTTGATGGTACAACCGTTTCTATATAACTGGTTACCACGGGCAACCCGGTGACTTGAACAGGCAGGAGCAAACCCAACCCGTTTCGAGAATTTTTTGGGGGTTCAATCTCATCGTCAGGGGTACCAGACTACCTTATATATTAAGTCTGTCTGGGAGAGAGCAAAATTCAATTACATATTCACATTATATTCACATTGTGTAACATGTATCACATTTACCAAAACATCATATGCACAAGGTTGTACTAACCAATAGAGGGAGTACCATGATGAAGAGATTGAACCCCAAAAAATTCTCAAAGCGCGTTGGGTTTGCTCCTGCCTGTTCTAGTCACCGGGTTGCCCATGGTAACGGTTGTACCATCAAGCTTCATACAGCATCTGTTTTTATGATTGTACATTGTGTTATCTATGAATTAAAATTTGTATATTTTAAACAATTGTTTTTTTTTTGCGCTGGAAAATCCCACCCCAAGGGGGACAGACTTTACAATTTTTTTAACTCCATGAGTGTGACCTGACTTGTCTAGACTATGCTTCTGCCCGACCCTTCTATGTTATCAGATTCAAGCCCAGTACACACGATCAGATTAACGAACGATCTGTCGTCCGTTTTTTGTGGCATGCTAGTCTGATGTGGAAAGTTAAGAGGTTATTTTCATACGAATTTTCCCATAGGACAGAGTTCTACTTCAGAAGTGATGTCATGTGTTGGATTGTTTTGTATGTGTTCTTTCTCTCTGAGCATGCCTAGTCTTGCTCTTAAGATTTTTTTTCCATCAAAATCTGTACTAATGAGATGAAAATCGGACGTTTTTTTGACGGACGACAAAAAGTATATAGCCTGCACATCAGGATTTTGTCAGCCGAAAAGTCGGAGTCGGCTGTCGAAAGCACCATACTAACAATCCGAAAATCGACAGATCGGTCGTCGAACGAATTTTCCCTACAGATTTTCTTATCGTGTGTACGGGCCTTTACTGTTACTACCTGGCCTGTTCTGACATGCTCCTGTCTCATTGCTAATCTACTTACAACTGCAGCTGTGCATCATATGTACCAGCAAGCCTGCCCTGCCTAAAGATCTGCTTGTGATATGTGTTATTCATTACTGAACTAAAGAGAAAATCTACCAACACTCTACACTTGTTACAATCAAGAGAGGATCTCAAGCAATCAGATTGGTGGTGTGTGAGGGACTATATCAACATCAGATGAGAGTAGGTACACCTCAAATAATGCTGATAAGCAATTATAAAAAAAGACAAAGATCTACTGTATGCATGTATATATAAACATATATAACACAGGAGGTCTGGGCTATAATCAGTTTGTGGATAGTCTCTTGATGACACAGGAGTTTGGCTGCTTCTTTGATGGCTGGAGTTTGGCTGCTTATTTGGACAGGTTGGGAACCTGAAAGCTGCAACAGAAGAAACGGAAGGAGAGAAAAAGGCGCCAAATTGCCAATGGTGTAGCAGGATTTATTTCATAGTGTATGTTAAAATACAATAAAATTGCACTCACAAAAGTCATTTAAAACAGGCAAATAACAAGCTCAATGTGGAGCCACTAGTGCAGAGTCCAGTCCCGACAAAGACCGCTGAGATGACAGGAGCGCTATGGAAGTATTTTTCTGCCCTGAATGTACAAGTCAGACATTCACTTTTGGTATAAAATCAGACAGAAAATAGATTGATTATGATTTGTTGCCATGGGATATTGTACTTACAACCCCAATTCCAAAAAACTTGGGACACTATATAAAATCTACATAAAAACAGAATGCAATTATTATGATCTCATAAACCCATGTTTTATTCACAATAGAAAATAGACTCAGATCGTGGTCCATTTTCATAGTGGCTATTGTTTTCAGTAATGTGATTGATAACAGTCCCTCAATGTGCTTAAAGAGATTCTTTTGCAACACCATTTTTTTTTTTTTAATATCAATCTTCCCATAGAAAATGTGCATGTAAAATATTTTAAGAATGTTATTTACCCCTGAATGTCTCCCTTGCTTGGACATCCAAAAAGCCCACTACTGCTGAACTCCATCATCTTGGATGTGGCGTCAGCAACCCCAGCAGACCCAGAGCTGTTCCTGTTCCCTTTGCTCCTTACCTGGCAGCTACATAAAAGGTTGTGTAGGGAGGTGAGTGAGAGCTTCTGGGCGAGCACAGATAGTAATTACCCTGTTTTAGAAATCTGGGGTGGGATGCCATTAGTAAATGTTATTCAGATTATCATTGGCATCATCCCAATTACAGAATATATACTATATATATATATATATATATATATATATATATATATATATATATATATATATATATATATATATATATATATATATATACTGTATATATAAAATAAAAACACAAAACTGGACTTTAACTATGCCTTTGAGAACTCAGTCTCAGACCACATCTAATCTGTATAAAAGCTTGTACAAAAATCTTTATTAAGGTACATATTAAGCGTCATTATACAGTGGGTACGGAAAGTATTCAGACCCCCTTAAATTTTTCACTCTTTGTTATATTGCAGCCATTTGCTAAAATCATTTAAGTTCATTCTTCTTCCTCATGAATGTACACATAGCACCCCATACTGACAGAAAAACACAGAATTGTTGACATTGTTGCAGATTTATTAAAAAAGAAAAACTGAAATATCACATGGTCCTAAGTATTCAGACCCTTTGCTCAGTATTTAGTAGAAGCCCCCTTTTGATCTAATACAGCCAGGAGTCTTTTTGGGAAAGATGCAACAAGTCTTTCACACCTGGATTTGGGGATCCTCTGCCATTCCTCCTTGCAGATCCTCTCCAGTTCTGTCAGGTTGGATGGTAAACGTTGGTGGACAGCCATTTTTAGGTCTCTCCAGAGATGCTCAATTGGGTTTAAGTCAGGGCTCTGGCTGGGCCATTCAAGAACAGTCACGGAGTTGTTGTGAAGCCACTCCTTCGTTATTTTAGCTGTGTGCTTAGAGTCATTGTCTTGTTGGAAGGTAAACCTTCGGCCCAGTCTGAGGTCCAGAGCACTCTGGAGAAGGTTTTTGTCCAGGATATCCCTGTACTTGGCCGCATTCATCTTTCCCTCGATTGCAACCAGTCGTCCTGTCCCTGCAGCTGAAAAACACCCCCACAGCATGATGCTGCCACCACCATGCTTCACTGTTGGGACTGTATTGGACAGGTGATGAGCAGTGCCTGGTTTTCTCCACACATACTGCTTAGAATTAAGGCCAAAAAGTTCTATTTTGGTCTCATCAGACCACAGAATCTTATTTCTCACCATCTTGGAGTCCTTCAGGTGTTTTTTCAGCAAACTCCATGCGGGCTTTCATGTGTCTTACACTGAGGAGAGGCTTCCGTCCGGCCACTCTGCCATAAAGCCCCGACTGGTGGAGGGCTGCAGTGATGGTTGACTTTCTACAACTTTCTCCCATCTCCTGACTGCATCTCTGGAGCTCAGCCACAGTGATCTTTGGGTTCTTCTTTACCTCTCTCACCAAGGCTCTTCTCCCCCGATAGCTCAGTTTGGCAGGACGGCCAGCTCTAGGAAGGGTTCTGGTCGTCCCAAACGTCTTCCATTTGAGGATTATGGAGGCCACTGTGCTCTTAGGAACCTTAAGTGCAGCAGAAATCTTTTTGTAACCTTGGCCAGATCTGTGCCTTGCCACAATTCTGTCTCTGAGCTCTTCAGGCAGTTCCTTTGACCTCATGATTCTCATTTGCTTTGACATGCATTGTGATCTGGAAGGTCTTGTATAGACAGGTGTGTGGCTTTCCTAATTAAGTCCAATCAGTATAATCAAACACAGCTGGACTCAAATGAAGGTGTAGAACCATCTCAAGGATGATCAGAAGAAATGGAAAGCACCTGAGTTAAATATATGAGTGTCACAGCAAAGGGTCTGAATACTTAGGACCATGTGATATTTCAGTTTTTCTTTTTTAATAAATCTGCAACAATGTCAACAATTCTGTGTTTTTCTGTCAGTATGGGGTGCTATGTGTACATTCATGAGGAAGAAGAATGAACTTAAATGATTTTAGCAAATGGCTGCAATATAACAAAGAGTGAAAAATTTAAGGGGGTCTGAATACTTTCCGTACCCACTGTATATACCATACAGTATAGAGTTCGAAACTAAAGCTGGCATGTAGCTTGAATTCAGTTGATCAATGATTTCAAAGTACACTGGTCTATGCATTTGCGGAAGCCCTTGCTTCTTCAGGACCTATGCCTATACCTATGTATAACTCTAACTATAAGTACAGTATATAACAAAAGAGAAGAAAAAACGTAAAACAAATATTAATGAAAAGATAATATAAGTAAATAGGATTTTATAGAGATGGTTTGCTCAGACAAGGACACCCACCACAAAAAAAGGGGGAAGGTTTGGGAGAGTATTATCCAAACCCTACAATTAGTTCAATAACTGGTAAGAAATTTCTACATCATACCTGTAACTGTAGGAGATGGAAAATACAAGTGGTGTCAATCGTACAAGAAAAGGGTAAACATGTGAAAGATCTTCAAGTGGGAATATGCCTACCGGCCCATGGGAAGCACCCAAAATCCATACAAGAGAAATAGATTATAGACAGTATAAAGCTGAACACTAAACATAGAAGAGTATGGCATCTTTGATGGAAGATGGGGACTATCAGAATACACCATCTTTATGTGCAGTCCTTTGAATATGTCTCCTATTATTTCACCCATATATACCAACATAGGGACCTAATACATCATCTTACCCGCGATGTTTAATCCAAAAACCTACCCACTTGGGTAAGATCCTTACTTACCTATTTTTATGTGGATGTATAAACATATATCACAATTCCTCTTCCAATTTTAGCGTTCAGCTTTTCACTATCTATAATTTATTTCTTTTGCTTGTATAGATTTTGGTGTTTCCCATGGGTTGGTAGGCATATTCCCATTTGGACATCTGTTTACCCTTTTCTTGTATGGTTGACACCACTCGTGGTTCCCATTGCCTACTATTACAGGTATGATGTAGAATTTAATTACCAGTGATTGAACTAATTGGGAGTTTTGGATAATCCTCTTCCAAACGTCCCCCTTTTTTTTGTGGTGGGTGTCCTTGTCTCAGCGAACCATCTCTATAATATCCTATTTACTAATGTTATCTTGTATTCATTCATAGATGTTTTTTTTTTCTTCTCTTTTGTTATATACTGTACAGTACTAATAGTTAGAGCTATACATAGCATATGATTTCTGTGGTCCCAAAGAAGCGGGGGGCTCCCGCAAAACGTGTAGACCAGCGTACCATGAAATCATTAATCAACTGAATTCAAGCTATATGCAAGCTTTATTTTTTATCTCTATACTGTATGGTATATATAATGACATACATATGGTATGGGTTCCCAATGGCATATTTAAAGTCCGGTTTTGTGTTATATATATATATATATATATATATATATATATATTTTTTTTTTTTTTTTTCAGATAGTAATTAACCACTGTCAGAGGAGGAGATGGCTATGATGTGGCAAAATGACAGGGGACTGTGGCTGTGCTAATGAACTGATGCTTCCTAGAGTCAGTTCTCTAACTCAAAGGCACAATCCAAGTGAATATGAAATTGTTTATATAAAATAAAAATGTTGCACATAATTTTAAAATTCTTGACTTTTCTGTACTTTTACCTGATAATTTTTAAACCGGTTTAGCTAAAAAAAAAAAAACTCCCTATAGCTTTAATTACATCTTTACCTCTCATGCATACTGTTCCACCACAATGTGCAGGCAGCTGCATCCTAAAGAAATCCTCAGTGCAGGGATGACTGACCTCCTTTTGTCTCTGGACATCCGGAGCTGCAATGGCTTCAGCTTCAGGCAGCACAGCAATACAGATGATTCAATGGAGACATGCCCCCTCCTTCCTCCTCTTTCACTGAGAAAAGTTATTTCATTGATTACACGGCTTTTAACATGATCTGTGAATGGGGAAGAGACTAATCAATATTAAGATTCTCTTCATATTCACAGATCATGTTACAAGCTGTATAGTCAATCAAAAATAACTTTTCTGATCTTTTATGATTATTATATACCTATAACTCTGCAAACTTCTCTGCACTAGATTTGTAAAAAAAAATAATTAATTAACTAATTAAAAAAGAACAAGAAAAGAACCGTATAGTATAGTATCAGAGGTGATTGAGTGGAAGCAGTTTTGACAGATACAATATGTAGGATTTTCACATGAAAATACAACTTAATACCAAAGGATTTTACACTAATACATTAGGAACAGAATAATCTTATAATAAAATGTTACAACGAATGTCTATGACTTTGATAACTTTCTACAAAAATGGCCTATGTAGATGCTTACAATTTTTTTTTTCGGTAGAGGGAATATAATTGAGCATAAGGGGCAAAGAAATGCAGAAAAAGGGTATGAGAAAAAACAGAAGCAGAGGGAAGAGGGGGAGGCGGACCTCCTTTTACAGATAGGATTGGCAGAAAGGATGGGAAATGTCATTATAATGAGGGACTTTAATTATCCAAAAATAGACTGGGCAGAAGGAACCGCGCATTCAGCCAAGGCTCGGCAGTTCCTAAATGTTTTGCAGGACAATTTTTTGGGTCAGATGGTGAACGCACCATCAAGAAACAATGTGGTACTTGACCTACTGATTACCAACAATACAGACCTGATCACGGATATAGAAATATGGGGCAACTTAGGAAACAGTGACCATAGGTCAATTAGTTTCAGTATTAATCATAGCAATAGGAAACACAAGGGTAATATAAGGACACTGAATTTCAAAAGAGCCAATTACCCAAAACTGCGCTCTCTGCTAGAAAATATCATATGGGATAGAACCCTGGAAACAAGGAACACGGAGGAAAAATGGGAGTGCTTCAAGAGCATACTAAACAAAGGGATTGGCCAGTGCATTCCAAAGGGAAATAAATTTAAAAGAGCAAAACTAAACACTGGGTGGCTAAACTCCAACATAAAAAAGCATATTAATACTAAAGAAAAGGACTTCAAAAATACAAGACTGAGGGGTCATTGGCAGCTTTCAAGCATTACAAACAGTGTAATAAGAAATGTAAAGAAGAAATCAAGGCAGCTTAATTAGAACACGAGAGACATATAGCGGAAGAGAGTAAAAAGAACCCCAAGAAATTCTTTAAGTATATAAACAGTAAGAAAGCGAGGCTAGAACACATTGGCCCCATAAAAGACGACAAGGGAAATATGGCCACAGAGGACAGAGAAAAAGCGGAAGTGTTAAATAATTTCTTCTCTTCAGTCTTCACAAAAGAAGCTGGGGGCTACACTAACCCAGCTTGTAAGGCTAAACTAAATAATACACTGCAGGAAGTACCGCTATGGCTAACAGAAGATAGACTTAGAACTAAACTAGAGAAACTTAACATACTGTAAATAAATCACCAGGACCGGATGGCTTGCATCCAAGGGTTCTTAAAGAGCTCAGCCAGGTGATTGCCAGACTATTATTCTTGATCTTTAAGGATAGTCTACAGACGGGTATGGTGCCAGCTGATTGAAAAAAAGCCGACGTGGTACCAATATTTAAAAAAGGGCCGAGATATATTGCGGGTAACTATAGGTCGGTCAGCTTAACATCAGTAGTCTGCAAGATTTTGGAGGGGATGTTAAGGGACCACATACAAGACTTTAGTAATGAAAACGGTATTATTAGTAGTAATCAGCATGGATTCATGAAAAATCGTTCTTGCCAAACCAATCTATTAACCTTCTACGATGAAGTGAGCTGCCACCTAGATAAAGGTAAGCCTGTGGATGTGGTGTACCTGGACTTCGCAAAGGCCTTTGACACCGTTCCCCACAAACGCTTACAGTGCAAATTAAGGAAGGTAGGTATTGACCATAGTGTGAGTACCTGGATAGAGAACTGGCTAAAGGTGAGAGTACAGAGGGTGATGATTAATGGGGAGTACTCGGATTGGGTGGGTGTGGAAAGTGGGGTCCCCCAAGGTTCTGTCCTGGGGCCAATCCTGTTTAATTTATTCATAAATGATCTAGAGGAGGGGATATTGAGTACAATCTCAGTATTTGCGGATGATACTAAACTAAGCATGCCAATATCTTCTATGCAGGATGTGGAAACCTTACAAGCGGATCTGAACAAAATAATGGGGTGGGCAACTACATAGCAGATAAGGTTTTTTTTTTTTTATTATATTTTTATTTGCGTAAAAGAATAAAAAACACAACATAGGAATGGTATAACAGCAAAAGGAACATTCAGTACAGGGAGTGGTGCCCCCAAAATACAGAAATAAAACATAAAAACATAGTGACAAAGCAGTCAAATAGACAGTACATAACTACAAAGTATGAGAAAAAATTCAGTAGCTGGTATGTATGCTGCAGTCAAAACAAAAGATCCGGGGAAACATGAAGGGGCATGGCCTCCGTCTTAGATGGATTGACCTTATACCCAGAGATAGCACCAAAGGAATCCAGGAGGGCATGTAACGATGGCAAAGAAACTAGTGGGTTCGTCAAAGTCAACAATATGTCGTCTGCAAATAAGGAAAGTTTATATTCTCTATGCCGCATAGTGACCCCAGCTTCCGCCAACGGCTCCAGACACAAGACAAACAGTAACGGGGAGAGGGGACAACCCTGCCGGGTACCGTTAGACATGGGGAACACAGGCGACATAAAGGCAGATGACATATGGACCTGAGCCGTGGCGGGTGAATAGAGGGCTTCTAATGCTCTATAGAAGGGACCCCCGAAACTGAACTTCTGAAGCGTGGAAAAAAGATAGGGCCAACTCAACCTATCAAAGGCCTTCTGGGCATCCAAGCTGAGAACCAGAGCTGGGTGGGGGAATCTGTTCAGAAGGGAAATCAAATCCACAGTACGTCTAGTATTATCCCCGGCATGTCTAGAAAGAACAAACCCAACTTGATCCCTATCTATCAATTTTGGAAGAAGACTGGCCAACCTATTGGCCAAAATCTTAGTGAAAATTTTGTAGTCAGTGCAATTGGTCTGTAGTTATCTGGAAGGGAGGCATCCTTACCCGGTTTGGGAATAACAGAGATATAGGAATGGAGAAAATGAGAATGAGGTGTCCTGCCCTCCAGCAAAGAAGCGTAGAGATCCAGGAGACGGGGGGGAGGCCAGGGTGAGCAGGAAAGTTTTGTAGTAGATATATGGGAGTCCATCCAGCCCTGGAGCCTTGCGAGAGGGCAGATCCTTAATCGTAGCAGCCAACTCATCCATGGAAATATCAGCGTTTAATTTTTCTAAATCAGCTTTAGAAAGACTGGGAACGTCTAGGTCCTGAAAAAAGCTCTCAAACCTGTCAGCAGAAAAGTGAAAGTGATTCTCAGGAGTCAAACAATTATAAAGGTTGCTATAAAATTTACCAAATACCTCGGCCATGGCATATGGACAATGAGTGGGGCTACCATCGGGCTGGAGCAGGAGATCGGGAACCGATTGGAAAGGTTTGGGTTTAAGCCTATTAACTAACATCCTGTGGGGTTCATTAGAATAGTCATAAAATCTCTGCCGAGCCCACATCAAGGATTTAACCATCTTGGACATATCCAGAGCCTTGATACGGTCTCGGAGATTGACCACCTTCCTAAGTCCCATCAAGGACGGGGAAGCCTGAAGACGCTCTTCAGCCACCTTAAGATCAGCCAAGAGGGAGCCACGCTCTCTCTCGGCGTCCCTCTTCAGACGTGAGCCCTCCGCAATGCATGTACCCCTGAAGAAGGCTTTATGAGCCTCCCATACAGTAGATACCTCAGACACAGAACCCTCATTAAGCTCAAAATATTCCCGCAGACCATCCTCCAACCGATTCTGGACATCCAGGATCTGAAGGAGTCTATCATTCAAGCTCCAATGGCAGGCCTTAGGTGTGGCCCCCGCCATGGAGACATCAAAAATAATGGGAGCATGGTCAGACCAGGACATGGGAAGGATCTCCGACTGAACCATGCATGAAATGAGCGGAGCTGAAATGAAAAAATGATCTAACCGCGAATGCATTTTGTGGGCAGCTGAGTAAAAAGAATATTGCCTATGTGTAGGGTGCTTAATATGCCAGGAGTCAAAAAGCCTGGACGAACGGATACACCTGCGGAAAGATTTAGCCTGACTCAATTGTCTACGGGATGGGGTGTCTTGAGTTATGGACATGATGAGATTAAAATCACCCCCAACCACCATAAAGGGCTGGGATAGATGAGAAATGGTCGAGAGGGTCCTATCCAAAAAAGCCAGTTCACCCTCGTTAGGGCCATAGATGTTAATAAGGGTAAAGGACGTGGACAGGTAATCACAGACCAAGGCTATGTATCTCCCATGAGGATCCAGGAGCGAGTCGCGGACCCTGATGGGACAAGACTTCCGAACTAAAATGGCAACCCCAGCTTTACCCGTCTTTTCAGAGGCCACATAGGCTGTGGAGAAATACCGGGCCGCAAACTTGAACGATCCGCCAGGGCAGAAGTGTGTCTCCTGCAAAAAAATCACGTTCGCCCCGGAGGACCGAAAAGCTTTTGAACGCCATCTTTGGTAACCACCAGGCGAAACGTAAAACCCCAGTAATAAGGAACCCTGTGTTTCTGCAGGTGTAGTGTCACCCCGTGGAGGGCCCTCCGTTTATTCAAAGTGATGGGGTAGAGGTCATTAAAAATTTGAAGTTTTGCGCCCTTATACTCCACCTGGGTCTTATTGCGGGCCGCCAAATTGAGGGCCTCCTTACTGTCATAATAGTGGAACCGGACAATCACATCACGAGGTCATCCTCCAGAGGGTGGCTTGGGGCCCAGGGATCTGTGTGCCCTATCCAGTCTCCAATCAATGTCCACAATGTTGGGGGCCAAATGATTAAAAAGGCCCAGCAGAAAAGAGCGCAGATTGTTATCCCCCACTGTGTCAAGGATGCCCCTAAAGCGCAAGTTCTGACGCCTCTCCCGATTCTCAAGATCTTCTTGCTGCAGCTGCAGTTGAGAGACCGAATGCTTTAAATAGGAATGTTCCTCCTCTAATACATGTACATAGTCCACCAGTTCATCAAATTTGGTCTCCAAGGTGGCTGTGCGTTCCCCTATATGCGCTATCTCCCCCCTTAATTCCACTGACAACTTGCCCACCTCAGCAGCTATGCTGCAGGTTATCTGTACCAAAAGAACTTGCAATTTGGCATCCAGAATGTCAGGGGTTAAGATCTGCTGAGAGGCAGGGGGGGTAGGGGTAGATCGATCCAGTACCTGTGGCGGTGGAGGGTCTGCTTCGTTGTTCGCTTCCAATAGGGGATCCATCGCAGCAAACGGGTCCGCCTGTGAAATTGAGGCTGGGGATTGCGGCCTAGTGAGAAAGCGATCCATGGCGGCCTGGGTCCGGGACTCCTGGGGAGCGGAGTAGCCTTGCTTTTGCTGCCCGATCTTGCCCATGGGGACGCCAGGAATGTTAGGAGTGCTGGCAGCCTGCTCCGGTGTACAAAAAGTGCGGATAGATGCTTAAGCGGAGTGGCGGAGAATCAGCGGTGCCCGGAGCTCACCTAAGATGCATCCTCCATGTCCGGAAGCCGCTCATGCGCCCCCCCCCGCAGATGAGATTTAATGTTGAAAAATGTAAAGTAATGCACTTGGGCGTCAGAAACACGAAAGCAAGCTACTCACTGGAAACCTCTGGGTGAGCCTAGGATGGAAAAGGACCTGGGGGTACTGGTGGACAACGGGCTTGGCAGTGGCATGCAATGCCAAGCGGCTGTAAGCAAAGCCAACAGAATACTGGCATGTATAAAAAAGGAGATTCACTCCAGAAATAAAGAGATTATTCCCCCACTGTACAAAACTCTGGTCCAGCCACATCTGGAGTATGCTGTCCAGTTCTGAGCACCGGTCCTCAGGAAGGATGTGCTGGAACTGGAGAGAGTCCAGAGAAGGGCAACAAAAATAATTAGGGGAATGGAGGGCATCAGCTATGAGGAAACACTACAAGCACTGAACTTATTCTCTCTGGAGAAGAGACGATTAAGGGGGGGATATGATATCAATGTACAAATACTGTACTGGCGACCCTAGCATAAGGAACAAGCTTTTCAGAGAAAGGGAATACAATGAGACACGTGGCCACTCACTAAAACTTGAGGAAAAACAGTTTAACCTTAAGATACGTAGGGGGTTCTTCACTGTCAAAGCAGTAAGGATGTGGAATTCTCTTCCACAAGCAGTCGTATCAGCAGGGAGCATCGATAGTTTCAAAAACTATTAGATGGGCATCTTAAAGACCACAACATACAGGGGTATACAATGTACGGTTAACAGCAAACACACACACACACACATCATAGGTTGAACTGGATGGACTGGTGTCTTTTTTTGACCTCACAAACTATGTAACTATGTAAGAAGCTAGACTTAAAGCCAATTCGCACTAGATGTGGTAGTACTCCATTGGGCAGCTAATCCAGGGCAGTCCCATTGTAAGATGGCAAAATGCTGCATCTCCTACCTGGCCAGTTCACACCACCATGTTGTGGTGATTTGCACTAAAAAAAGTACAGCATGCAGCTCTTTTTTTTCAGAGCAGCGCAGTGCAGGGCAATCCACCACCTCACACAGTGCTGTTCCAATAGAACTTGCTGAAATGTCACTGTGTGACATTTCAATAAAAGTTGTTTAAAAAGAACTTTCCTGTGCGATGCACCATGATCAACGCATCGGAACTGCTGTCATCCAACCGCACACCAGCGGCAGTGTTAATTTTGAGGTAAAATTTAGATTTTGTTTTAGTCATAGTCTTTTGTCTTAAATTACATTTTAGTTTTAGTCATCGGAAATGTTTTATTTTTAGTCATATTTTAGTTGACTAATAACTTCAGTACATTATAGTTGAGTAAAATCTCCAGTACATTTTAGACAACTAAAATGGAATGGGTTTAGTTAAACTGTAATGCATTATTTAAGTGTAGCACCCTTATGTAGGTGCTAGGTAAAGTATAATGGGCCTTGTCTGCTTATCAGCATGGCTATGATTTTCAGCTAGGCTGGCTTGTGTTCCCAGGTGTGCCTGTTGAGTTGGGGAGTCTCCCCACTGTGTCGCCATGAGGGCTCTCATTGGGCAGTGGAGGAAACCTGACCAATAGCACACCAGGGCTTGTATCCATCCTGGAAGGGCAGATTCTGCTGCAGAGCATTCTGGGAGGGGGTATAAGTCAGTGGGGAGCACATTACAGGTTGTCTTTGGCGGGAAGCAGAGTCCCAGGAGGGAGGGTACGGCTGTCACTCCTCCTGTCATGAAGAATCGGGTATCCCAGGCACCTTACCTGAGGGGATACCGGGCTGAGCTGAGCTGCAGGAAGGATCCAGTGTGCTGAGGACCAGCGGAGCTGTGGGGGTCGAATTCCAGGAAAGCATTCTGAGTCGTGAGTACTGTGAACTAGGGATGTAACGATATCGAAGATATCGCAATATCGTATCGTCGTGGTCGTCTCGATATCGTCGTGGTCGTGTCTCGATATCGTCGTGGTTGGGTTACAATATTAAAAGGACAGGTGTCCGTCAAAAAGCAAGAGGAGTAAACACAGTCCCGCGGAACAAATCATTGTTAACTACATAGACCAGAGTTTAAGGATTTTTTTTACTGTTTTTTTTTTTTTTCTTGCAATGTAGATATTTTGATCTTTCTGATGAAAAACGTGAACATAAGCTAAATGATAGGTCAGTGTTTTTTTTAAAGGCTTTTTGACTGACTATTTTATTTAAGTTTAAGTTATGTTCCTAAATACCAGTTTTAAAAGGCTGCCTTTATTTGCCTTGCACATTTAAACCTGACTTAACTCGATCTTTGTTTGCACTTAAAGGGAATTGCCTATTGTTTGTTTACAATTGTTCTAGCTGCTTCTTAACTTGAACATTGCATCAGTTAAGCAACCAAATATTACTATACAGAATATTGATGTTCCTGACTACAACTTGCACTTTAACCGCTTGCCGACTGCGCACAGTATATTTACTGCGGCAGTCGGCCCCGGCCAGGCAGAGTGACGTAGGTCTACGTCGCTCGCCTGTCACTCCTTCCAGAGCCAATAGCGGGCGGGCGCGCGCCCGCTGAGGCGCGCGCCCGCCTCGGCTCGTTCACGGAGGAGTGCGGGAGTGTGACTGGCGGACCCGATGTCCGCCGGTCACACTACGATCGCCGCTACAGCGGGAGAAAGACAGAGCGGCTTGTGTAAACAAGCCACCTGTCAGTTCTCCCTGTGTAAAAGTGAAGATCAAACAGTTCTACTATGTAGAACTGTTGATCTTTGTTTTTACACTAGTAGACCTGTCCCTGCACAGTTAGAATCACGCCCCTAGGACACACTTAACCCCTCCCTGTCCAATACTGTTAACCCCTTCCCTGCCAGTGTCATTTTTGCAGTAACAGTGCATATATATAGCACTGATTACTGCAGTAATGTCACTGGTACCCCCAAAAGTGTCAAAAATGTCAGTCAAGGGTCCGATCTGTCTGCCGCAATGTCGCAGTACCGCAAAAAAATCGCAGATCGCCGCCATTACTCGTTAAAAAAAAAAACACCAAAAATGACAAAAATCTTTCCCTTTGTTAGTAAACGCGATAACTTTTGCGCAAACCAATCAAAATACGCTTTTTGCGATTTTTTTTACCAAACATAGGTAGTGTAAAACAAATTGGCCGAAAATTTTAAAAAATTTTGATTTTTACATTTTTTTTTGGGGGAATTTCATATAAAAAAAAGTGAAAAATATTGTTGTTTTTGCAAAAATTACGCTCTTTTTTTGTTTATAGCGCGTGATCAAAAAATCGCAAAGGTGATCAAATACCACCAAAAGAAAGCTCTGTTTGTGGGAAAAAAAGGACGTGAAATTCGTTTAGGTACAGCGTCGCACGACCGCGCGATTGTCCGTTAAAGTCACGCAGTAAAAAATCGCAAAATAACCCCTGGTCTTTTAGCAGGAAAATCCTCCGGTGGTAAAGTGGTTAAAAGCACTATGTGATCAGTGTTTTATGTTGTCATGGATCCATAAATACAACAATAAATTGCCTGTTGACTGGCAAAAGCAGAATAAATGTTGGTATTTTTTCGCTATTATCATCATCACAAACACTATCATGAGCTATTTAACAATACCATGAGCTTTTCCACAATATCGCAATAAATATCGTACCGTGAGGTCAATATCGAAATTGTATCGTACCGTGAGATTTTGATATTGTTACATCCCTACTCTGCTCCCGCTGACTGAGTGATCTAACGGATTTTCTTTCTTTTTTATAGAGAAATCTCTCATGTCTAGGTGGCTGCTTCTGTCAATTTTGACCAATTAAATGTAAGTATTACTATTGACTAATTAACTTGTTATTTTACCAACCAATCAACTGTAATTAGTTATTGACCAATTAACTGTTTGAACAATTTTTATTTTTTTTTAGGTTGTCATGCCACGGCCCCATACATGCAGAGTGGGTACAATGTGACCCACCCTGCATTTTCATTCTTATGTGGTAGTGCAGTGTTAATTTTGCCATCAAATTTCAATTCAGTTTTAGTACTAGTCTTTTGACTAAAATGCCATTCTAGTTTTAGTTGTATTTTAGTGATCTGAATTGTTTTAGTTTTAGTTGTGTTTTAGTCGATCAATAAAATGAACGCCCACCAGCAGCTGCTGATGTGTGCTAGTCCTAAAGAAAGAATTCAAAGATCATGGTATGTCAAAAAGGATTGTTGAGCAAGCCTCATTGCAATTCCTCCCTGATGCTGAGTAATCTGTCTTTGAAGCATATGTCCTATATAGAAGCTGCTTTTTTAATAGAGTTCCTTCAAGTGGAAAAAAATTCTAACACTTTATTTTCTAAAAAAAAAAAACTTTCCTCCCACCACCTTCTACCTACATTTAAAGACAGGCTTTGGAAATGATCTACATCTCTAATTTCCATCCAAAGAGCCCATGTTTTCATTTATACGTCAGTTCTTGAGCTTCAGCATCCATTGTTTCATTTGTCCTAGGCGTTTATTATCTTGAAACCAGGCTAAGATTGAGGGAGCCTTAATGAATTTACAAACTTTAAGGATCAAGAAATAAGCCACCCTAAAAAAAATGTCTGTTTTTTATATGAGGATAGGGGTTCTGTTAAAATAAAGCTTAACTGAAATCATATTTAAAACTAAACAGAAGCATTGAATGTGCATTATGATTTCTCTATTTTGCATGTCATATATTTTTTTTTTTTTTTAGCAGAAGGCATATCAGACTGTGGTAGAGAGATAGCTGCTTACACAAAAGAAGCAACAGTCCTTATGTGCAGATTGTTATCTGGGGAAGAAGACTTTGGGGTCGATTTACTAAAGGTAAATATACTGTGCACTGCAAGTGCACTTGCTCCAGAGCTTAGTAAATGAGCTTCACTTTGCAAAGAGTACTCAATCACATGCAAGGAAAATAAAAAATAGCATTTTCACTTGTACATAATTGGATAATAAAAACTATCAGCGCTTCCCCTCAGATCTAGAATTAATGCACTTGCAATGCACAGTATATTTGCCTTTAGTGAATCAACCTCTTTGTGCTTTCCCTACAGCAGATATAAAGAAAACAATTTAAAACCTGCAAAAGGATGAGACCTAAAGTGTTACTAAACCCACAACCGTAAAAATCAGTCTGTATATGTAGTAAAGCATGCTTGTTATACTCACTGTGGAACCTGAGGGGTTAATCATTCTCATGTAAAAAGGCTGTTTGATCTTGTCTTCTCTAAACCTCCCCTTCCTCCACAGTCCTCAATCCATCTCCTGATAGTACAGAGGCTAGGGGACGAGTGTGTATTGCTAGATAGTTTTTTTTTTTTATTTCTTGGAAGAGTGCATGTGATCAGCACAGGGCCAATCAGCACTGTCCAGACAGAGGGTCAGGGATCCTATAGTCTTATAGGACAATAAGGGGAGAATGAAAACTCCTCCTACAAGCTTTAACCAGACACTAATAGAAGTCACAAGACTGCTCTAACTGTTGATGAGAAAAGGTTTTTAGCAGTTTATATTTACTAAAACTATTGCATTTCCATGTTCTGTGCACTGTGGGAGACCAGATATAATGAATGCAGGCTCCTGGGTTTAGTAACACTTTAAGCTGGCCATAGATGGATTAAAATTCAACTGATTCCTGCTGAACTGACTGAATTTCGATCCATCTATGGCTGTTTCTGCTCAACAGAAATCAACTTCTGATGAACAGGAATGTTGGAAAATTTTCATTTAATCAGTGGCTGCAGTGCTAATCAGTATATTCTGACAGTGGAGGTGTACGCACTTACAGAATACAATTGCACAGCAGGAAGGATTCTTCAATTTTCTCCACTTGTATGGATGGGGGGGAATCTGTTTGATTTTTTTTTTTTTCATTAACCCGACTGATTGAAAAAAATAAAGACCTACTGTATCTACAGGCAGCCTTAAACTAGCAACACACTGATCAAAATTCAGCCAGTTCAGTTGGCCAAATTTTGATTGTGTGTGACTGTCCCTACTCAACTAAAGTGCATGCTGGAAAACGTTTCTCAATCAGTGGTTACAACTACTAATTAGTGTTATCTGACAACAGCAGGACCCACTGTCAGCATACAATATCCTGGTGGGGGGATTCCTCCATCCATCTAGTTTGTGTGGATGAAGGAATCTGTTCGCTAACTGAATAAAAAAAAAAGCTATCTATGGCCATTGTTTACTGCTTTACTGTTTTTAATCCATGGTAGTTATAACTTGGCAATAATTGTTTGGATTTGTAAGTACAAATGATAGTGCTACAGACTCAATATATACAGATATACAGTCAATTTATTACCTCGCACAGTGCCTACTTGCCTCTTACATCACGCCCACTCACAGCATTTCCATTCCTAAACTAATTTTACCCCCCCCCCCCACTTCATCCTCTACTTCCCACCTCACCCCCCAGTCACTGTGTATTCCACTTGCCTCACCCCTGGTCAATGCACATCCCTCCCTGATAAAATAAACTATTAATTGGGGCAATACGTTTTTTTTTTTCATTTTGGATAAGGTAAGGGAGGGTTGTTACCCCAGTCAGTTTTCATTGCCTTTTGTGTACCATTGGAGAGATTTCCCTTCACTTGCCCCCATAGCCAAAACAGGAAGTGAGAGGAAGTCCCTCCAAAGTGAAAGAATCCCTGGCTGTCCGCAGGGTCACTAGAAGTAGTGTATTGGAGGATTTTCCACTATTACTGTTTTGGTGACACCTCAAAATTTGGGATTTTCTTTCACTTTCAGTTAGAATTGTAAATAAGGCAGATAGAGGGGGTTAAGCTGGCCATAGATGGAGCGATTTTCTTTCCTACAGTCAGAGTTGATGGGGAATCCCTCCCACTGAGCTATTAAGTTTTGCCAGCGGCAGAAGCCATCCCCGCTGGCAGACACAGTGATTACTGCTAGTGGCTATAGCATCCACTAGTGATAATCACAAAAGAATCTGGCAGGCTGGTTGTACCCAAGTTGATCGATTAATCAACTAGGGTACATTCAGCCTGCCCACACGTGTCTATGGCCAGCTTTAATCTCTCTAACAGAGGCAGAGACAACAATTGACAGATGTTCTAGCCCCTCTCCACTGTATTTACATTTAATTCAGATCACAGTGCATCTCTCCTCAACCAGCTTAGCTCCCCATTACGGCTCATCCCTTTGCATCAATTTAACACTGCCTCTTTCTCCAGCTCTGTACAATTCTTCTCAGGTGTATCAAAGGGGGGGGGGGGGGGGGTTGCAGTCCATTATGAGTGCAGACTCTCTGGGAGTGCTGTGACTGCTAGACATTTCTTTTATTTGTGTTGCAGGAGGCTGCACCACAGCACTGCACAAAACACACAAAAGCTTTGGTGCACGAAGAGAAATATGATTTAATTGGTATTGCTGAATCTTGGCTTCATTCTTCACATGACTGGGCTATTAATATTCCTGGCTATCCTCTCTTTCAGAGAGACAAGGTAAAACGGAAAGGGTATGGTGTATGTCTCCATGTAAGAAGTGATCTCAAAGCGAGTGTGAAAGAGGACCTAATTGATGGAGAGTGCGATGAGGCTGAAGCATTATGAGTGGAGCTGCACATGGGTGTGCGTACCTCAAAAGTAATAATTGGAGTTTGTTATAGGCCACCCAGTATTAATGAGGAGGTGGAGACTCAACTCCTTGGATAGATAGAAAGGGCTGCAAGGACTGGAACAGTGTTAATAATGGGGGACTTTACCCACTTAAGGACCGCCCCATATACATATACTGCAGCAGGACGGCCCTTAAGCGCAAAATCATGTACCTGTCCGCAATTTTCTTTCTTCGACTCTGGAGCACCCAGGTGCGCCACGGGACCTGAGTATCAATCCGAGAGAGGAGAATAGCAGTCTGTCTATGTATACAAGGCAGATTGCCGATCTGCTAGTAAGGAAGACAGAAATCTTGTGTTTCTGCTAAACACGAACACGGATCTCTGTCTTCCTTTAGTTAAACCCTCCCCCACCCAGTAAGAAAGCATTTCCAGGGAACACATTTAACCCCTTTGATCGCCCCTGATGTTAACCCCTTCCCTACCAGTGTCATTAGTACAGTGACAGTGCATTTTTTTTTAAACTGATCACTGTATTGGTGTCACTGGTCCCCAAAAAGTGTAATTTAGTGTCAAATTTGTCTGCCGCAATGTCGCAGTCCCACTAAAAATCGTTGATCGCTGCGATTACTAGTAAAAAATAAATAAAATAAAAAAAGTCCATAAATCTATCCCATAATTTGTAGACGCTATTACTTTTGCATAAACCAATCAATTTACGCTTATTGGGATTTGTTTTACCAAAAACATGTAGCAGAATACAAATTGGCCTAAATTGGTGAAGAAATTAGATTTTTTACATTTTTTTTATTGGATATGTTTCATAGCAGAAAGTAAAACATTTTTTGTTTATAGCACAAAAAATACATCAAATACCACCAAAAGAACGCTCTATTTTTGGGAAAAAAGGACATGAATGTTTTTGGGTACATTGTCGCACGACCGCACAATTGTCAGTAAAGCAACTCAGTTCAGTATCGCAAAAAAATGGCCTGGCAAGGAAGGAGAGTGAACCTTCCGGAGCTGAAGTGGTTAACTACCAGGAGATTGACTGGAGTAATGGCACTGCTGGAACAGTTAAAGGGCAAAAAACCTATAAACCTATTACAAGACAATTTTATGTTACAGTTCCCCGCGACTAGGAATGATGCTCTATTCGACCTGGTAATCCTAAAATAATGCAGAGCTTATTACTAATGTTCAGAAAAAAGAACATCTAGGTAGCAGTGACCATAACATGATTTCATTTAATGTTAGCTGTAAGCAACAAAGTTATACTGGAAATAAAAAAAAAAAACACTTAACTTTAAGAGAGCAAATTATCTCCAAGACTTAGACTGGGAGGGAATATTTGCATCGATGAACACAGAACACAAATGGGAATTCTACAAAAAGACTGTATGTAAACTCACTGCAAAGTATATTCCCATGGTCAAAGTTAAAAAATCTATAAATAATAAGAAAAGAGCTTTTAAAAATATAAAAAAGAAGGAACACTATCATCATTTAAATGTTACAAAGAATTGAACAGAATTTGAAAAAAAGAAATAAAAAAAAAAAAGAAGAAGAAATCAAAGATGCAAAAATTCTAAACGACAGATTGCAAGAGATAGTAGGACAAACCCCCAAATATTCTTCAAAAATACCAAAGGTATGTTAAAATGTCAGGTCTTTACAAAGACTATACTCCCCCCCCCCCCTCACAAAAGGTATTCTAGGCTTGATTATATATATTCCTCTCCCAAAAAGACCCCCCCCCCCCTTATTAAAAAAGCAACAATTGAACCAATGTTTATATACGACCACCACCCTGTTTCACTGACCCTTGTACTTCCATCAGATAACCCCCATTCCAAATTCTGGAGATTAGATTATTCTCTCTTGACTTTGGAATCAGATATCCAACTTCTCCGTACAGCGATTTCTAAATTTTTTTGCCAATAATGACATGCTAGAAACATCGCCCATTACCCTCTGGGAAACATACAAATGTGTCTTGAGAGGTATCCTAATCTCTCTCAAGTCATCCAAGAGAAAAGCCCACCAAGCTAGAACTCAAGCACTCCTTCAAAAAATCAAAGAACTCGAATCAACCCACAAACGCACACAAGCTCAAAACACATATCAAGAACTTATACACCACAGACAGCTTCTTTTAGATGAAATGCATATCAAGACTAGTGATGTCGCGAACATAAAATTCGCTGTTCGCGAACGGCGAACGCGAACATCGGCGAATGTTCGCGAACCGGCGAACATTGCGAACCGCCATAGACTTTAATAGGCAGGCGAATTTTAAAACCCACAGGGACTCTTTCTGGCCACAATAGTAATGGAAAAGTTGTTTCAAGGGGACAAACACCTGGACTGTGGCATGCCGGAGAGGGATCACACAAAAAAAAGTTCTTAAAAATTGTAATTTTTTGATAGAGAGCCAATTATTGGAAAAATTAAAAAAAAATAAAAATAAAAAAATCTCTTTGGATTTAGCATCTGGGGGGTCTAAAAAGTGTACCTGTGAAGTTTCAGCTCTGTAGCATGTCCGGAACCAGAAAAAATTACGAATTAGGGTTAGGGCTAGGGTTAGGGTTAGGGCTAGGGTTAGGGTTAGGGTTAGGGCTAGGGCTAGGGCTAGGGCTAGGGCTAGGGTTAGGGTTAGGGTTATTTTTATGGCTAGGCTTAGAGGGTTAGGGTTAAGGTTAGAGGGTTAGGGTTATGGTTAGATGGTTAGGGTTAGGTTTAGTGTTAGGGGCTAGGGTTAGGGTTACGGTGAGGTACTTAGGGTTAGAGTTAGTAGCCCTACCCCTACCCCTCTAACTCTAACCCTAAGCACTAAAAATAACCCTAACCTTAGCCCTGATCCTAACCCTAGCCCTAACCCTAGTCCTAACCCTGATTCTATTTTTTTTTTCTGGTTCTGGACATGCTACAGAGCTGAAACTTCACAGGTACACTTTTTAGACCCCCCAGACAATAAATCCAAAGAAATTTTTTTTTAAGTTTTTTTTTTTTTTTTAAGTTTTCCAATAATTGTCTCTCTATCAAAAATGAAAATTTTTAAGAACTTTTTTTGTGTGATTTAGTGTTTAGTGTCTAAAAAGTGTACCTGTGAAGTTTCAGCTCTGTAGCATGTCCAGAACCAGAAAAAAAAGATAATTTTTCAGTAGAGCAGGGATGGTGGGAACCCCTTTTACACCTATATGATCTTTTTTTTCTGGTTCTGGACATGCTACATATATATATATATATATATATATATATATATATATATATTAAAAAAATACTCAAATATCAGCCCTCAAAGGGGCTTTTGGGGACAATATATATATATATATATATATATATATATATATATATATATCCAAAAAAAAAACCTCAAATACCAGCCCTAGGAAGGGCTTTTTGGGGTGCTGTCCTTACAGCAGGAGTGTACCAAGAACACTGGCTAACAAGACCGGGAACTGTCCCCAGCTATAACAGCAGCAGCAGCACCAGCACTTTCCCTGCTCTCAGTAACACAGAAATGATCTAAGATGGATGCTGCCCTTGCTTATTTATAGGAGGTGGGAGGGTGTGGGAGGGAGGTATGCTGATTGGCCTGGAATGTGTCTGCTGACTGTGATGTTCAGGGTCAAAGTTTGCCTCAATGATGATGTATAGGAGGCGGACCGAACATCGCATATGTTCGCCCGCAGCGGCGAACGCAAACGTTCGAAGTTCGCCGGGAACCGTTCGCCGGCAAACCGTTCGGTACATCTCTAATCAAGACTAAGCATAAGTTTATCTTACAACAAAAGCTATTCTACGAGTATGGGAATAAAAGCAGTAAGTTTCTAGCAAGGACTCTTCAAGTGAAAAGACCCGCCCTATCCATTCACGCTATCAAAGATAGTCAGGGAACCACCTCCTTCATCAATACTCCTGACATTGCTTCCCAATTTGAAAAATACTACGCTAAATTATATAACCTTACCCCTACTCCCTTAGAGGGAGACAAAAATGCCCTTATTCGTGAATTCTTGCAAAAAACACTGCCCTACACCTCTCTCAACCACACAATCACATGAACTGGATTGCCCCATATCCCAACTCTTAACAGTAATCAAATAACTAAAAACAGGCAAAAGCCTCGGCCCTGATGGGTTCACTGCCCCTTATTACAGGAGTTTTGTAGATTTACTTTCATCTCCTCTAACAAATGCCTTCAACTCTATGTGGATCCCCCAACTCCTACCTCATAGGTTACTAGACGCCCATATCACGGTCATCCCCCAAAGAAGGTAAGGATGCAACCTCCGTAGTAAATTACAGACCCATATCCTTGTTAAACTTTGACATAAAGCTGTTCGCTAAAATACTCGCTAACAGACTACTTCCCATTATCCCAAGTATCATAAGCAAAGACCAAGTCAGCTTTGTCCCGGGACGAGAAGCCCGGGACAATACGATTAAAGCCATAAATATTTACCACTGGAAGTCTTCTACTAACTTCAAAGGTTTTATGCTTTCCCTCGACGCTGAGAAGGAATTTGACGGGTTTGACTGAACTTACATGGCAAGCATTTTACGACACCTATGTCTTCAAAATTTCATGTTTAATTTCATTATGTCCCTATACTCAACCCGACAGCTTGTGTTAGGGTCAATGGTCACCTGTCAGACGCCTTCTCTATCGGCAATGGGACGAGACAGGGTTACCCTTTATCCCCTATCCTATTCATCCTTACTTTGGCGCCTTTTCTACACTTCCTTACACACAACCATTTCTAACTTTGCACGCTCTCAATATATCTATACCCCCTGGACTAGTGAATCAATGTAAAACTAACTTCCCATTTCAATGGAAACACGATTCCATAAAATAACTGGGTATACATCTTCCGGACAATCTTTCAGATCTCATTGCCAAAAATTTCCCCCCCATGCTTAAAGCCATTACGGACGATATCAAAAAGTGGAACAAACCACACTTCTCGTGGTTTGGCCATAATTAAAATGAAAATCCTCCCTCGTCTCCTATATTTACTTTAAACGATCCCCATCAAAATTCCTCCCTCCTTTTTCCAATCCTTTAAAACCCTCTGCATAAAATTTCTTTGGAATCCGAATCGTCCCAGAATCTCTTTTAACTTACTGACCAAATCTAAACTCACTGGAGGCATTGGTCTACCTGACTTGAAAAAGTACTATTGGCCATGCCACCTTACAAGAATTTTACATTGGTTCCTTCACAAACAAAGTAAGGACTGGATCTCACTAGAAAATTAATTCGATACCACTCCTATACAATCCCTGCCTTGGATAACTCTTGCTAGACTCCCACACCCCCTTAAGAATCACCCACTAATCAAAGCCACCCTTTCTTCTTTCAGGGATGTCTGTAAACAATCCTCCTTGTCCTCAAACCCAGGCCCTCTGACCCTGGTCAAATTTAACCCTGCCTTCGACCCTGGCATGTCACCAACTTTCCTCTTGGACTACTGGAAAGATGATTTGATCTGGGTGCACCTTTTTTATAAAGGGGGCTCCCTGATTGACCGCATTCACCTCAAAACAGATGTTTCTTCCTCTCCCATACCCAGTTGGACTTACTTTCAGATACCCCACTTCTTAACTACTTTAAACCATATGGATGCACTCTCTACAGACCTTACACCTTTTGAGCGTCTATGCTTGGGAAAGTCCCCCCCAATGCCATCTGCATATGACCTGCTTTCCGCGGATTCCCCGTTGAATTAGACTAAGGTGTTGTCTGAGTGGGAATCAGATCTTAACCTATCTCTCACTGAGCGAGAATGGGGAAATATCTGCTTCATTTCACACAAAAGTTCCCTTAATGTCTCAATACAGGAAAACTGTTATAAACTTCTGACTCGGTGGTATAGGACCCCGACGACCCTACATAAATCCTACCCCGACTCTGCTGTGGTATGTTGGAGATGTCACAAAGACCCTGGCTCGCTCCTCCATATTTTCTGGACATGTCCCAGAATTCAACCTTTCTGGAAACCAATTCATGATATAATCACAATAATGTTAGATATTCCGCAATACTTACTCCACCACACTAACATCCTACCACATCGCTATTGCAAGATGCTGATCCCACACCTGATTAATGCCGCTAAATTATGTATACCTGTGCATTGGAAGTCTCATGCTCCACTTACTATACAGGAATGGTTACAGAGAAGTGACAAAATTGCTAAACTTGAAGAAAAAAATTGCCATTGCACAGGACACGACCGATAAATACGCCCGCATCTGGGATCCTTGGAGTTCATTCATTATTTCACCGACATATGCCACACTGACAAATGTACCCCATTCCCATAACATTTCTGCCATCTACGATCAGTAGTTTAAAAACTCCTGCTTCCCTCACCTCTTCCTTCAGACCCTGCCCAACCCACGTTTCACATGAATGGAGTGAATAGAGGCCCCGTATGATATACTTGATCACCGCCTATGTTTCCTCTCACCTCTAAACAAGGGATAATGATGGGAGGTTACCTCAATATATCCCTCTATTCCTCCAAGACTTCATTACCTTCGCTCTTCTTTCTTACTATACCTCCCTTGATGTTCCTTTTTATTTGAACACCCATGGGACAGAGACTGGGAGGGATCCTCCCTCCCCCCCCAATCCTTCCCCCTCCTTCCCACCTTTCCCCTTATCTACAGTTTGCTAATATATGGTCGGAGACAGACCCTGGACCCTCCTCGTTAGGGGACAGGGACCCCCTCCCCTCATACCCGCCCCTTCATGCAGCAATGCGAACACTTTAGGCTACATTATGCTAGAATAGTGAATAAAAATAATAAATAGTGCGCTAACCTAATGAGTAGATGAAAATCAATAAACATAGAAAATCTAAACTTGCACGTGTCAATATAAGTGCAAACTATAAATAATCATGTTAATAAGTCCGAGTTAGTGTAATAATCAATTCAACACAAATGAGAAAAACACAAGTCTCTCAGATAATGTGAAGTATATGGAACTTCAAAGCTTGAAAAAGGTGTTCCGTGCCAAATAAACGTGCCACTGTGTAAAGGTGATCATATTTCGGTAAGGGGCCACCTTGACAAAAAGAAGGATTTTATATGGGAAATATGATCACCTTTACACAGTGGCACGTTTATTTGGCACGGAACACCTTTTTCAAGCTTTGAAGTTCCATATACTTCACATTATCTGAGAGACTTGTGCTTTTCTCATTTGTGTTGAATTGATTATTACACTAACACGGACTTATTCACATGATTATTTATAGTTTGCACTTATATTGACACGTGCCAGTTTAGATTTTCTATGTTTATTGATTTTCATCTACTCATTAGGTTAGCGCACTATTTATTCTTTTTATTCACTATTATTTGCATTTCTCTAGTGCTGCTTTCCATTTTTCACTCATAATTTGCGCACCTTTCACTTTCACTATTGTTACATTATGCTATGTAGTTTAATTGACTTCTTTGTCGACTAAACCTTCTTCCACGAGACTCTACCCATGACCCCTATTGGTCTACTTAGACATTACCCGTATTGTTATATCACAATATCTTCTCTCCGCAATTTTTGGTGACCCCCCCCAATCGAGAACTTGTCTATCTCTTGTCAAGTTATGGGTTATTGTATATATCAAGCTTCCTGATATTCAACGGCGACAGACCTTCATTAGTCTCTGCCTAAAGTTTATACTATTGAGTTCTTCATGGCATTAGAGTTTAATGTTGCTATGAATATGTTATGATTATCCTGTTTATTCCACTGATGCCCATTTTCTCTTTGTTTTATCCTGCTGTATGATCTGTACCGTGTTATTCAATAAAAATATTTTTGAAAAAAAAAAAAAAAGGTAATTGTTTGCTTATGGCACGTATACGGCTACCAGCGAATTAAAAGACTCGCAGTCCAGGTTTTTCCTGACTGACTTCTTCGGAGTATGAATAAGAAAAAACTTTTTTTTGTACAGTATCAAGAACATTCCCTGAAGGCATAACATTTCAGTTTCTAGGAATGAAAGAAAAATGATTGAAATCCCTATGGTTAAGGGTACTGACCTGTCAGTAATAAAATTAATAATAATTGCAAAAAAAAGAAGTTTGCAAAGACTGAAACTGAAAAACAGATTGGTAATGATTTTAAATTAAGGCTAGGTTCACATTTATTTTGTGCGTGAACATGCACAAAATTGTGCGTGTTCTCGAAATGCACAAAAACACATAGCCCTTTTGAAGGCACGTGGCAGTACCATTAATTCTTAATGGCATCCCCGTCCTCATTCATGTATGCGAAAACACATGGTATTAAAATGCCATGCGATTTATACATGGTATGCGATTTATACATGTTATTAAACTGCAGAGCAATCTTTAAAAAGGGACATGCATTTGTATGATTTTCACCCAAAGGGCAGCCCATTGAGATGATGGACTGCCATAAGCACTACATGCAAAATCACACAAAAACTTGTACGCTCCGTTGCACCTGCATAGTTGTAATTGAAGCCTAATTGGCAAAGATGTTTTGAATTTATAAACACAAGTGGAGCGAGTGGAAAAAAAAGTCTGATAATACAAGATTTCTAATGGAGGACTTGACAAATATACTTGTAAAGGACAATACAAAAGCTCAACCTTTAAATACATATTTTTACCTGTATTCACAAAAAAATGGTCATTGCCGAATAAAAATGTACCGAGAGATAAACAATGCTACCTAGTCATCATTCCTAGCTGAACACAGGAAGCAACTCATTTATACCCAAGCAAAATTAAGATAGATAATGCATCTACCCATGTCTATCCTTTCCTGTGTGTTAAAAAATTTAACTCAGTATCTAATAACCCACTAAATCTTTTTTTCCCCTCTCTTTCAGCTGTGACAGTCCCACGAGACTGGCATACAAAAGATATTGAGCCATTATATATACAGTATACCTTTTTTTTCCTCCAGGCTAAAAAAATATAGGCACATGCAGTTCTGCATGTCAGTCTATAAACATCTATAAGTAACATATAAATTCAAGTTTTTTGTTATTTACTTGCTAAAGTTTTTTCAATACATTGAGGCATTGGTGACATAGCCAGAGCCTTACAGGTGCCTCCCAGGAAGGATACCCCACCAGGGTGATCTGTGTGTGTCTAATGTCACACTGCACCAGATCAATTACAGTATGAAACATGTGTAAGATTAGCCACAAACCTTGTTGGTGGGCCAATACAGTATAAGCTAGAAGAAGGCAGCCACCATTTTCTTTTTTTTTTTTTTGTTAATGGCAGTGCGTCTGTAGCTGTTGTCACATTTAATTAAGGGGGCAGGGATCTGCAATAATAACTAAGACTGGGTAATTATAAAACATGTGTTGTGTAGTGTGTGTATTTCAAACAATTCTAAAGAGGATATACAAAAAAATGATATAGCCAACAATGTCATAACAAAGAATCAGCATGGATTTATGAAATGCAGGTCATGTGTAAATAACAGTTCAGTTCAGTTTTTATGAGGATTTAATTCTATATTTGGATTTTTGAAATGGCATTGGTATACTTCAATAATTTCCTTTTGGGATATTTAGGCCCCGTTCACACTGGGGCGATCTGACTTGCCGGGGCGACCTCATAGGTCGCGGCATGCTGCTCGCACCGCGGCCGGCATGGACTTCATAACATTGAAGTCTATGCAGGTCGCTCCGGGTCGCCCCAAAGAAGCTCCGGACCCTTTTTCTAAGTCGGAGCGACTTGTGTCGCTCCTATTAGAACGGGTCCACAGCTTCTCTATGGCAGGCGACCTACGGCAGCCTGTCAGGTGACCAGGTCGCCTGACAGGTCGCCCCAGTGTGAACGGGGTCTTAAAGTATTCAGAATCTAAATTTTACTAATTATTTGATATTGTTCCTTGAAAAAGCTTCAGATGTAAGATTAGAATGCAAGCATTAGGAAAGAATGTTTGTACAGGAAAAAGAGCTGGCTAAAATAGAGAAGACAAAAGGGTACTGTGGACAGCAGTTGTGTACCAAGTAGTGTATTTTGGTTTTGTGCTGCCCTAGGAAAGACTTAAATCGGGCGCCCCATCTAAATTTGCCCCACCCCTTCATCTGTAAACTCCACCTCTTCCTCTTTAGGCTCCACCTCTTCCTATCAAAGCTACAGTGGGTAGGGTGTTAGGGGGTGAGAGATAGAGGGTGAGAGAGAGGGGGTGAGAGAGAGAGAGGGAGGTGAGAAAAAGGGGGGGTTAGAGAGAGTGGTGAGAGAAAGGGGGCTGAGAGAGAGAAAGGAGGTGGGTAAGAGAGAAGGAGGGGGGAAAGAGGTGGGGGGAGAGACAGGGGAGAGAGAGAGAGGGGGGAGAGACAGGGAAGGGGGCTCCCTTACCCTCCATACTACACCAGGAGGTTCTCCCACCCCCCTCCCCCCCCGGACTCTCACCTTTCTGCAGCCTGTGGCCCATAAGGCAATACCTAATACAGAGTTGGGTAGGTGTCCCTAGGATAATAGATAATATTTAATAGGAAGGGTATCCAAAAGGCAGTAGCTAATACAGAGATGGGTAGTAGGTGTCCAAAAGATGAGAAGATAATGATAGGGTAGATTCCAATTCATTTGGGAGGTAACTGTAGAAGAATAGGTGTCCATAGTGCAGTAGGTAGTAAAGAGAAGGGTTGGAGCTGATAGAGCAGTAGAGTACATAGCTATCCAGGTACTCTACATAGGTGTCCCTAGGACTGAGGTGAAGCCAGCTATTCGGTCTCTATTCTCCAGTCCTGGGATGGGACATTGTAGGTTCTGCAGCAGGAGGCAAAGCAGAGCAGCTCCCAGGCAGTCCCTCTTCTTCCTCCCCATTGTCAGCCACATAGAAATAATTGAGCTAAGTGACGTCCTCTCCGCTCTCCTTCTCCTCTCTGCTGGGCGGGACAATCCCACGTGCAGCTCCTAGAAGAGGTGGCCACGGAGCCCAGATGAAGAGGTGATGCCATCGGAGTATCGGCGGCTGCAGCTTGGTCACTGGTAGAGGAGCTTACACATGAGACTATTAGAGGGTCGGTGTGAAGTACAGTCCGCACCCTCATAGCAATGCCACTGCTGGTACAGTGTCCCTTCTGCCTGGAGGGCAGTGCTGCCCCCGTGTAAAATGCCCCCCAAGGCAAACGCCTTGTTTGCCTTGTGGCAGATACGGCCCTGTGTGTACCACAGGGATCCATGTTTTCTTTATTAATGATTTTTGGGATAAAACAAATACAGCTGCAAGAAAAAGTATGTGAACCCTTTGGATTTCTGCACAAATTGGTCATAAAATGTGAACTGATCATCATCTAAGTCACAACAATAGACAATCACAGTCTGCTTAAACTAAGAACACACAAAGAATTAAATGTTGCCATGTTTTTATTGAACACACCATGTAAACATTCACAGTGCAGGTGGAAAATGTATGTGAACCCCTAGACTAATGACATCTCCAAGAGCTAATTGGAATGAGATGTCAGCCAACTGGAGTCCAATCAATGAGATGAGATTGGAGGTGTTGGTTACAGCTGCCCTGCCCTTCCCTGCCCTATAAAAAAACACACCAGTTCTGGGTTTGCTTTTCACAAGAAGCATTACCTGATGTGAATGATGCCTTGCACAAAAGAGCTCTCAGAAGACATACGATTAAGAATTTTTGACTTGCATAAAGCTGGAAAGGGTTATAAAAGTATCTCCAAAAGCTTTGCTGTTCATCAGTCCATGGTAAGACAAATTTTGTATATAAATGGAGAAACTTCAGCACTGCTGCTACTCTCTCTAGGAGTGACCGTCCTGTAAAGATGACTCCAAGAGCACAGTGCAGACTGCTCAGTGAGGTGAAGAAGAATCCTAGAGTGTCAGCTAAAGACTTACAAAAGTCACTGGCAAATGCTAACATCCCTGTTAGCGAATCTATAATATGTAAAACACTAAACAAGAATGGATTTCATGGGAGGATACCACAGAGGAAGCCACTGCTGTCCAAACAAAACATTGCTGCACTTTTACAGTTTGCACAAGAGCGCCTGGATGTTCCACAGCAGTACTGGCAAAATATTCTGTGGACAGATGAAACCAAAGTTGAGTTGTTTGGAAGAAACACACAACACTATGTGTGGCGAAAAAGAGGCAAAGCACACCAACATCAAAACCTCATCCCAACTGGGAAGTATGGTGGTGGGGGCATCATGGTTTGGGGCTGCTTTGCTGCGTCAGGGCCTGGACGGATTGCTATCATCAAAGGAAAAACGAATTCCCAAGTTTATCAAGACATTTTGCAGGAGAACTTAAGGTCATCCGTCTACCAGCTGAAGCTCAACAGAAGATGGGTGTTGCAACAGGACAATGACCCAAAGTATAGAAGTAAATCAACAACAGAATGGCTTAAACAGAAGAAAATACGCCTTCTGAAGTGGCCCAGTTGGAGTCCTGACCTCAACCCGATTGAGATGCTGTGGCATGACCTCAAGAAAGCGATTCACACCAGACATCCCAAGAATATTGCTGAACTGAAACAGTCTGATCTGCAACTACAGGAAACGTTTGGTTGAAGTTATTGTTGCCAAAGGAGGTTCAACCAGTTATTAAATCCAAGGGTTCACATACCTTTTCCACCTGCACTGTGAATGTTTACATGGTATGTTCAATAAAAACATGGCAACATTTCAGTCTTTGTGTGTTATTGGTTTAAGCAGACTGTGATTATCTATTGTTGTGACTTAGATGATGATCAGATCACATTTTATGACCAATTTGTGCAGAAATCCATATCATTCCAAAGGGTTCACATACCTTTTCTTGCAGCTGTAGTTATTTTTGCTAAAGACTAAACTAGTTAGAAGGATTAACCAGTATGTTAGACATGTTGCAAAAGGATCTTTACAAGATTTCAACATTCAAAGTTAAATGATAAATTCAATAAACACTGCAGAAGGTCAAATTATCTACTGATGCCAGTGCAATATACAGGTGCATCTGAAAAAAAAATAATATATCATCAAAAAGCTAATTTATTTCAATAATTCAATTCAAAGAGTGAAACTCATACAATATATAGATTCAAAACAGAGTGATATAGTTCAAGCATTTTTTTTTTCTTTTATGTTGATGATTATGGTTTACAGCTAGGGATGGGCCGAACAATCCCCTGTTTGGTTCATGGCAGAAATTTCAAACATTGCAAATGTTCATAACCGAATAACGAACCCCATTTAAGTCTATGAGACTCAAACTGGAAAAATCAACAGTGCTGATTTTGAAGCCTTATATGCAAGTAATTGGGCATAAAATGGTTATGGGGGTCCAGGTACTGCCCTCGGAGACATGTATCAATGAAAAAAACGTTTGTAAAAAACATCATTTTTAAAGGAGTAGTCATTTACTGATGCTCAAAGTGAAAGCATAAAAATAAAAAATTCCTTTCAATATAGTGTCTGGGGGGTCCCCATAGTCTGCCTGCAAAGTGGCACTGTACTGTGTATAGAAGCTGTTGCAGCAATAATGACATTTATAAAGTCAAAGAAATGAAATTTTCCCTGCAAGCTTTCTTTATTTTGGAAATAACCGTTTGGGGAGGCAGTCTGTATGAGGCCACAATGTAGTGCACTGGGAACAAGATTAGAGTTTTTTTGGCAGACTTCGGATAGAAGTTATAGGTAAAATTGTAATGATATGCACCTGTGAAACGGGTGCAGATCAATTTAATTGGTCTTTGGGTGTCCATTGTGCCTTCACACTGTAACCCTATAGAGGTACTCTTGATGAAAGCAAGAATTGACCTTGCTGTCAAAAATGTAAATGATATGCACCTGTCAAATAGGTGCTGAAAAATTGATCTTTGGGTGTCAGTGGTGCCTTCACACCATACCCTAAAGAGGTACTTTTGATGAAAGCAAAAATTAGCCTTGCTGTCAACAATTGAAATGATGTGCACCTGTCAAACAGACGCAGAAATATTGGTCTTTGGGTGTTAATTGTGCCCATGAAACCTACACCAAAAATTTTCTTCCAGATGAAATCAACACCCACAAAGCTAGGCAGCCTAGAAGTCTTGCGTAGATTCCATAGCGACATCGGCATCAGGGGCTTGATAGTTGTTGCTAATCCAGGACTAATTCATTTTGATAATTGTCAGCCGGTCCACGGAGTCTGTGGACAGACATGCTCTGTTATCAGTACCAAAACCTCCAGCAGCACTGAACGCCGTTCAGAAAGCACGGTGGATGCAGAGCAGCCAAGCAGCTCAATTGCATACTGGGAAAGTTCTGGCCAGTGGTCTATTCTCATGACCCAGTAACCCAGGGGATCGTCAACTGGAAAGCTCTCCATCTCTGTTTTTACCCCTAGATAATTGTCCACCATATGATGCAGATGCTGCCTATGGGATGTTGAGGCTGACAGCCCTGGATGCCAAGGACTAAAAAAATTGTAAAATGCATCACTGAGTCGGCCCCCTTCTTCACCGCTCTCTTGACCAACAGAAGCCTCAAAACTATGTTTTCCACCAGACTGTAACCAACCAGAGTTGGGAAAGGTGTTACATAAACTCCTCTTTAAGGTGTCCTCAGGAAATTTCATATTCTGCTCCCTCTGTGGGGACGGGATGCGTTCTGAGACTTTCCTCTTATAATGGTGGTCAAGGAGGGTTGCCAACCAATAGTGATCCTTCTCCTTAATGCCACGCATTCTCGGGTCCTTTTGCAGGCTTCGAAGCATGAAGGATCCCATGCAGCACAAGTTTGTGGAGGCATGAGAAGCAGACTCCTCAGGGTCATTGTGCCCATGAAACCTACACCAAAAATTTTCTTCCAGATGAAATCAACACCCACAAAGATAGGCAGCCTAGAAGTCTTGCGTAGATTCCACAGCGACATCGGCATCAGGGGCTTGATAGTTGTTGCTAATCCAGGACTAATTAATTTTGATAATTGTCAGCCGGTCCACGGAGTCTGTGGACAGACATGCTCTGTTATCAGTACCAAAACCTCCAGCAGCACTGAACGCCGTTCAGAAAACACGGTGGATGCAGAGCAGCCAAGCAGCTCAATTGCAGACTGGGAAAGTTCTGGCCAGTGGTCTATTCTCATGACCCAGTAACCCAGGGGATCGTCAACTGGAAAGCTCTCCATCTCTGTTTTTACCCCTAGATAATTGTCCACCATATGATGCAGATGCTGCCTATGGGATGTTGAGGCTGACAGCCCTGGATGCCAAGGACTAAAAAAAATGTAAAATGCATCACTGAGTCGGCCCCTTTCTTCACCGCTCTCTTGACCAACAGAAGCCTCAAAACTATGTTTTCCACCAGACTGTAACCTACCAGAGTCGGGAAAGGTGTTACATAAACTTCTCTTTAAGGTGTACTCAGGAGATTTCATCTTCTGCTCCCTCTGTGGGGACAGGATGCGTTCTGAGACTTTCCTCTTATAATGGTGGTCAAGGAGGGTTGCCAACCAATAGTGATCCTTCTCCTTAATGCCACGCATTCTCGGGTCCTTTTGCAGGCTTCGAAGCATGAAGGAACCCATGCAGCACAAGTTTGTGGAGGCATGAGAAGCAGACTCCTCAGGGTCATTGATGATTACAGTATCTGGAACTGCCTCCTCCAAGCCATGTACTACTCCCAAGGGTTCTGGGGATGGAAAAAAACTGTTAAGGGTTGACGGATGTCTTGCTGTGCTTCAATGCCTTCAAAACTGCCAGAATCCTCCTCCTACCCCTCTTCCTCCCTCTCCTCTTGTGTGTTGTGTGGCCTGGCAAGAATGGTGTCTGCATAAAGCGGGCCTTAAGAGGAAAGGAAATCCTCCTCATCTTCCCACTGCTCTGCCTCGAGTGCCCTGTCCATAATGCCACGCAGAGTCTGCTCCAGCAGGAACACATGAAGGATTGTGTCACTGATGCATGCCTTGTCATGGCTCACCATCCTTGCGGCCTCCTCAAATGGTGACAGTGCATGCATATTTTATCAGCAGCCATTGGCGTAGGAAAAAAAAAAAGCTGAGCTTGTCTTTAGCCAACTGAGCACTGGCTGTGTATGCCTGCCTTAATAGCTACAGACTCTTTTGGTCTGCTTTAACCCTGGGTGCCTATTTTAGAAAGGCTGCACCGCCAAATTTAGGACACATTCCAGGCATGGCACATGTGTCAACTTTCCCTGTCTAAGGGCAGATTGCCATTATCGCACACCACCATTCCTGTCTCCAGCTGGCGTGGCATGAACCACCTTTGGGCTTGCCCCTGCAGAGCTGCAAGAATCTTTGCTCCAATGTGGCTCCTTTCCCCTATACACACCAATTGAAGCACTGCATGGCACCTTTTAGTCTGAATCATTGAATAGCCCCTTGAACGCTTAGGGGATACTTGTGGTTCATAGGACAATTCAACAGAAGAGGGCATAGAGAAGGAGGATGAAGGAGTGTAACTGACAAATCTCACATCATCACCACTAGCTGTATGGAGACATGGCAGCACAACAAGCTGCAGCACTGAGCCCTGTCCTGTATGCTTCTGGGTTGCAATCAGAGTTACCCAGTGTACTGTAAACAAAATATATCGTCCCTGACAATGCTTACTGGACCACATATCAGCAGTACCGTGGACCTTGGGGCTGATCTTGCCTTGCCCAAGGATGCCACAACATTGCCTTCCACGTGAGAGCTAAAAATGGCCTTATGTGAAAAGAAATAGTGACTTGGAACCTGCCATTGTGGTACAGCACATTCTGCAAATTCACGGAAGGGGGCAGAATCCACCAGACACAAAGGCAGGAGTTGTAAAGCCAGCAGCTTTGACAAGCTTGAATTTAGAAGCTGGGCATGTGGGTGGCAGTGACTTTTTGCTGCAGCAGATGGGGCAGATAAATTTTCCTGCTGTCGTCTATTGTTTTTGATGTGCTACTGGCAGACGTTCTGCAAAGACCTGGGACACCCTGCGTTAAACATCATCCCTGTCAGTGGATGCTGCGAGGTCATGAGGTATAGCAAGCTTAAACTGAGATGAGGAGTGAGGAGGAGCAGAATTATGTCCCTTTTGTGTGACTTTCAGGTGCTTTTGCCAACAGGCTGAGTAGGTAAATGCCTTTTAAATGTGGTAAATGTGGTACCCAAATGGCTGGTGTTTTTGCCACACTTGATGTGCTTGAGGCAAAGTTTGAACATTGCAACAGTGCAATCGGTGCACATGTGCTAAAGATGGCCCAGACAGCTGAGCTGTGGAAAGTGAGCCAGGAGATAACAGCTCCACAATGTGGTTGATTAGGGTGGCTGCTCTCTACTCTTCCATGATGGATGCCTTGTTGGGGTTTTGCCTCACCCTTACTTTCTTCCTCTGCTTTATCTGGCACCCAAGTCCCGTCAGTGACATCATCATCATCAAACCCTCCCTCTTCATTATCACTGGAGACAACTTGGCAATATGCTACAGCTGGGGGAACATGACTTCCAAAGTGTGTACCAGTGTTCTTCCCTCTCTATAGGCTCAAGTTCCTACCTTCCTCATTCTCAGAACCAACATCTAAATCAAGTAATGGCTGTGCTTTGTCAAGGAGCAAGAGCCTGATGCTGTGTTCAAATAACTCAGCTGACTCCTGATGCTGGGGCTATGGAAGGAAAATCTATGGACAAGGAGGCAGAATAAGCCACTCTGGCAGCCGCAGCAGACTGTGCACTGCTTGGCTGAAGGAGGATGAGGAGATTGAGGATGGTTTAGTAAGCCAGTCCACCACCTCCTCTGCATGCTGTGGCTGGATAGCACAGGCAACATCACTAAAAAGAGGAAATGATGCCCTGCCTGATGATTGAGCACTTCCACCTTTACCTGAGGATACATACGCTGATGGCCCCCTCACAGTGCAATGGGAACGTCTGCCTCTTCTTGATGCCCTCCCAGACATGATGGGGGGGGGGGGCGACGCTTATTAGAAAATGTAATAAAGATGTGGAAATGCGTACTTGGATGCACTTTGATCAATGGAAAATGATGTTTGGTGCACTTTAACTTGGGTACTCACTACACAGACACACTCCACTGGCAAACTACAATATACTGCCATAAAACTGCACTGATGCACTTAAGTGTACTGCGTTAAACGTGCGGTAATGCACTGAAATATACTGCATTAAATGTGCAGTAATGCACTGAAATATAATAAGTTAAACGTGCATAAACACACTGAAATATACTGTGTTAAAAAGGCAGTAACACACTGAAATATACTGTGTTTTATGGACAGTAATGCACTGAAATATGCTGCATTAAACGTGCAGTAAGGCACTGAAATATACTGTGTTAAACGTGCAGTAACACACTGAAATATACTGTGTTAAATACGCAGTAACGCACTAAAACATACTGCGTTAAATGTGCAGCAACGCACTGAAATATACTGACTTGTCATATGTCCAGAAGACAGTCATTGACACCCTCCGCAAGGAGAGTAAGTGACAAAAGGACATTGCTAAAGATGCTGGCTGTTCAGAGTGCTGTATCCAAGCATTAATAATGCAAAGTTGAGTGTTAGGAAAAAGGGTGATGGAAAAAGTGTGGTAGAAAAAGGTGCACATGCAACAAGGATATGAAGTGTAAAAGATGAATTGGCGCTAATAGAATAAAATCTCTAAAATTCTTCTAAAATGTTAACAATGCATCACAACCTAAAATCCTAGGTAAAAAAGCATGGATAAATAAAAACAATAATAAAAGATCTAACTTGCGTGATGTCTGGTAAACAGGGGATCATATAAAACCCAATAACCAAAATTATGACTGGAGCAATAAAAATGAACAACCAAATTATCGCATCATGCGATAAAAATCGCAATAAATCAATTATCCAAAAATGTGTCTATATCCAATCCAAAATGATAAACCAACCAAATTATTGCATCATGCGAAAAAATCTCAATAAAATCTTCCAAAACTGTATCAGCATCCAGTCCAAATCAATAGTCCCATAAACTATATCAGAAAATCACAAAAACTCGTAAATATATATATGTGATAAAGAAGTGTATCTCAAATGTATTCAATGATGATTCAAGTGCATCATCCAATTAAATGTTATAAATAAATTCATATATACAAAATATTAAATACTAAATAAAATGAAATATACAGTGCCTTGCGAAAGTATCTGGCCCCCTTGAACTTTTCAACCTTTTGCCACATTTCAGGCTTCAAACATAAAGATATAAAACTGTAATTTTTGATGAAGAATCAACAAGTGGGACACAATCATGAAGTGGAACGAAATTTATTGGATATTTCAAACTTTGTTAACAAATAAAAAAACTGAAAAATCGGGCGTGCAAAATTATTCAGCCCCTTTACTTTCAGAGCACCAAACTCTCTTTCCAAAAGTTCAGTGAGGATCTCTGAATGATCCATTGTTGAACTAAATGACTAATGATGATAAATAGAATCCACCTGTGTGTAATCAAGTCTCCGTATAAATGTACCTGCACTGTGATATTCTCAGAAGTCCACTTAAAGCGCAGAGAGCATCATGAAGAACAAGGAACACACCAGGCAGGTCCGAGATACTGTTGTGGAGAAGTTTAAAGCCGGATTTGGATACAAAAAGATTTCCCAAGCTTTAAACATCCCAAGGAGCACTGTGCAAGCGATAATATTGAAATGGAAGGAGTATCAGACCACTGCAAAACTACGAAGACCTGGCCGTCCCTTTAAACTTTCAGCTTATACAAGGAGAAGACTGATCAGAGATGCAGCCAAGAGGCCCATGATCACTCTGGATGAACTGCAGAGATCTACAGCTGAGGTGGGAGACTCTTTCCATAGGACAACAATGAGTCGTATACTGCACAAATCTGGCCTTTATGGAAGAGTGGCAAGAAGAAAGCCATTTCTTAAAGATATCCATAAAAAGTGTCATTTAAAGTTTGCCACAAGCCACCTGGGAGACACACCAAACATGTGCTCTGGTCAGATGAAACCAAAATCAAACTTTTTGGCAACAATGCAAAATGTTATGTTTGGCGTAAAAGCAACACAGCTCATCACCCTGAACACACCATCCTCACTGTCAAACATGGTGGTGGCAGCATCATGGTTTAGTCCTGCTTTTCTTCAGCAGGGACAGGGAAGATGGTTAAAATTGATGGGAAGATGGATGGAGCCAAATACAGGACCATTCTGGAAGAAAACCTGATGGAGTCTGCAAAAGACCTGAGACTGGGACGAAGATTTGTCTTCCAACAAGACAATGATCCAAAACATAAAGCAAAATCTACAATGGAATGGTTCACAAATAAACATATCCAGGTGTTAGAATGGCCAAGTCAAAGTCCAGGCCTGAATCCAATCAAGAATCTGTGGAAAGAACTGAAAACTGCTGTTCACAAACGCTCTCCATCCAACCTCACTAAGCTCGAGCTGTTTTGTAAGGAGGAATGGGCAAAAATTTCAGTCTCTCGATGTGCAAAACTGATAGACATACCCCAAGCGACTTACAGCTGTAATCGCAGCAAAAGGTGGCGCTACAAAGTATTAACTTAAGGGGGCTGAATCATTTTGCACGCCCAATTTTTCAGTTTTTTATTTGTTAAAAAAGTTTGAAATATCCAATAAATTTCATTCCACTTCATGACTGTGTCCCACTTGTTGTTGATTCTTACAAAAAAAAATACATTTTTATATCTTTATGTTTGAAGCCTGAAATGTGGCAAAAGGTCGAAAAGTTCAAGGGGGCAGAATACTTTTGCAAGGCACTGTATAAGCGTGAATAAAATTCAATATAATTCATACATAAATAAATGTGCAGGTGTGTGCTCAAGTCCGTGAAAGTGATACTAATCCTATAACTTCACAATAAAATGAATGGATAAAAATCCTTGTGCAAACAATATAATAAAGTGACTGTTGGTGATTAGGCAAAGCCCTTGTGCAAAAATTAGAATAAAGTGACTGTTGGTGATTTTTCTTTAAAACAATTTTGTGAACTTCCAGTGCTGTGATCCGGAGTGAGCAAAAGGAAACTGAGTGCAATGGCCGCTCACCTCACATTACACCATTACAGGCGCTTCAGCTGGTATTAACCCTGGGATGGGGTTGCTGGATTTTCCCTTTTCTCTTATGGGCTTGTGATTTTGCTGGCATCCACTGCTGAAGGTTTTGGTTTCTCTGGCATCGACTGCTTCACCGATATCCACCGCTCAAATTAAATGCTCCAATGCTCCCAGTTAGTTCAAAAGAATGTATTGACATGCATAGTGAAGTATGTCTTCAAAATTATGTTTTTTTTAAGATAACAATGAAACACTCACATGTAAACAGTAAAAACAGGCAGCCACACAATTGCAGTAAACATCCACGAGGTACTTCCGGTTACGGCCGTGAACCGGAAGTGACGTCACCCGAAAATCATATATTGGGGACATCCATCATCAGATCACATATTTGAAAATAAAAATAGATGGTCCCATAGCGTAAAACCTGCCTTGATGATCATGATACATGATTTTGGCTCAAGCCATAGCTCTGGAGGTGTAGTAAAGTCTCTATTCCTGGAAGCACCTGGACATTTGGAGACCTTAGGTGAAAAATCCTTCCCATTTGTTTGCGTTCAATATAATAACATCTGGTAAGCAGTTTGTACCACTGGTGGCAGTCACTACACTCTTGGTGGAGTCTGGTTTCTATCCGAATCATCCACTATCTTCGGGATTCTTCACGGCTTGTGTGATATACCTTAATGCTCAATTTCTTTTTACGTTTGTAAGTGTTTCTCCTCTATTATCCTAAATTGTTTATCAGTTTTACGCTATGGGACCATTTATCTTTTCTCATATGTATGCAGTCTGATGTTGGATGATCCCAATACACAGTCCAAGCCTTGGAGGTGCAGTGGAGCATTTGACTTTGGAGTGTGTTGCCTTTTGGAGACCTTGGGTGTCAAATCCCTTTGCTTGTTTGGCTTGCATTTAATTGCATTCTGGTAAGCAGTTTGTACTATTGGTGGAGGTTAATTTACACCTAGTGAAGATTGGCGATCATCAGAATCTTTAATTTTTGGAAATTCCTTGATCAAGAGACTTTATGAACTTTTCTAATATATGTGTTATATAGTATATATTTTCTTTTCCTCACAATAGGGGGATATATTTTTATATGACAAATTTGTTGGGGATAAGTTCCCAAATGACCCTTGCATAACTGTACTTTCTGTGTTGCTAGGCTCTTAAACAAAATAAACAAATCAAGAAACAAATCAAAAAAAGCTTAATTTAACACTTTCTTACAGCAGCCTAGACATTGGCGCCAACCGTATGCTCCTTCCTTAGCAGATTGGGCTTGTGAGATGGGCAGGATCGAGCACCTGGAACCAATGCTAGCCTGGGAGAATAATAAAACTGATTTTCACAAAATGATGTGGACAGTCTGGTCACATTTTTGGTTTTCTTCAATTTTGCGGCCTTTGTAACTGCACCTTCTGGGACCTCTCAGCTATAGGTATCATTATTCTCTGCCCCATCCTCATTCCTTGGCCCTATTCTTCTTCTCTTTCTCCCTCCCCCCCTTTTTTTTCTTTTTCTCTCTTTTTTTCTGTTGTTCTTTGTTTCCTACTTCTCTATGGAATTATTTGTTCTTTTAAACCAGTTTCTTGTAATCATGGTGCTCTGAAAGAACTGTTTTAGTTATTTTATGGGCAGTAGCACCGATGTATGTTTGCACCATTTTCAGAGTAATCGCTAACATTACACCATAAGATGGATAAAGTGCTAACTTTTTATACTTATGCTCTGTTCATCTTAACATGTCATAGTGATCACTATTGTTATTACAATCAACGATAGCCTTGCATTTTATTACTTTTACCTTCATGCATATTTGTGCATTCAATGGAACTTGACATTTGCTTTTACGTTTATATTCTGTATTATTTCATTAATGAATAAAACAGTTTCAACATACATTTCTATTACTTAAAGCAACCCTATTATTGCGATCAGCAATGTAAACTAAAGCCAGCTTGTAAAAGAAGAAAATGTATATCTACCTTTCCAGCATTCCCCAGGTCTTAAAGATGTGTTTCAGATCTCCGGTTGCTGCACTTGTATGACACTTCTAAGTATGTGGAATACCTATTTCCCTGCTACAAGCTGTGGTTCCTCCTATTGGCTTCTAATATAGGATTTAGGGGCCAGCAGGAGGAATAACAGCATGCAGAGAAAGCATATAATTAACACACCCTGATCAGCAAAACTGTTACAATTTTCAAATACATGCTGCCAGAAAGGTTAGTATGCTTCTTTTACAGACTAGATTTAGTTTACATTGGTGATTTTAACCCCTTTCTGCTTGTAAAAGCTGACAACTTTCACACAAAGAATTCACTTTCCACCATCTCAACTATCTATCTCAACTACAATAAATTGAAGAATGATTAAAAAAAAAATGTTTTTATTAAATCTTTTTTTTCTTTACTCATGGTTGACCCATCCCTTGTCCCTGACAATAATGTTTTTACCTTCCCCTACAGCCTCCTGGGATAACAACATCATATATTCCAGGAGGCTACAGTCTTCCAATACACAGTGTTGGGAAGGTACATTGGGTGCCACCCCAACAGGGGACATGCTGCAAGGACAAGGATGCCAGTTCAGCGTCCATGTCAAACAGAAAAACATTGGGGTGGGACAGGACCAAGAAGAGGAGAGGGAGAGAGAGAAATACAACTTTGCATTGTTTGGGCTTGTGAGTAAATTTATTCAGTGCAAAAAAGCAGCAAAGGTAAAATTCACATGAATAGAATTTTTGGTGGTTAGTGTAAAGTTCCTCTTTAACACAGAGGCATTTCCTGGGCTTCCCGATCATGTGATCACTGTGTTTGACTGTCACTAGGGTCATGTTATCAGCAGCCCATCCTACCAGCTCCAGATTGTAAACAGTGACTAGGAGCCTTTGGAGACCAGCTGTCCACATACAAGCAATACACAAGCATACCTTCCATTTTTTTGAGACGGGAACGAGGGACACCAATTAGCAAAAGGTTGTAGGCATAGGACACACTCCCTGCCACAGAGAATTATACCAATTATACTGGCTTCTGAAATTTACAAATGCAGCCATTTAGAAATTGGATGAAAGGTTTAGCATTGAGAAGTACTTTTTGAAAGATAAATAGTGCATTTTATATACAACTATATGGATCAGATAAAAATTAGGGACAAATGAGGAGGAAAGAGGGACAGAGAGACTTTGTTCCAAATCAGGGACAGTCCCTAAAAACCAGGGACAGTTGGGAGCTATGCATAAGGCAGGAAGCTCCTTTTGCTAGGGGATGGAGTAGAGCAGGGGTGTCAAACTGAATTTCATTGCGGGCCGCATCAGCATTATAGTCGCCCTCAGAGGGCCGGTTCTATCTGTAGCCCACCACTATCAGAAGTCAAGAGCCCCCACCCTCCCTTACATCACAGTGCTTCCCCTTTACAATGTGCTGCTGCTGGAAAGAAGATGGAGGCAGAGTTGGGAAGTTGGGAGTCAGCTGCCGGAGTCTGCTGAATGCGGAGACCAGTGGAGGTGGAGAGGAGGGGGTAGGAGGATCTGTAGGAGGAGTTGTGTCTTTCTCTCAGCTGCCAACTGCTGAGTTGGGGGGGGGGTCCTCTCTGCAGGTGCAGGGGGAAGCACAGGATCTGGCAGAGGAGTTCTGTCCTCTCTGATGCCGTCTGCTGAGACAGGGTGGGGACAGAAATGAGGGAGATGCAGGAGAGGTGCAAGAGCCACATGAAATGGCCTGGAGGGCAAGATTCGACCTGCGGGCCTTGTGTTTGACACCTGTGGAGTAGAGGATCCCTGGCTGTGTGCTGCATGTGTGCTACAAACTGACAAATATCTGAAGCTGGACAGTGGCGTCACTAGGGGGGGGCCAGAGGGGGCCATGGCCCCACCAAAATTAGTTTGTGCTCCCCACGTGCCCCCCCAATTTATGTGCACAACAACAGTCATGGATTCTCATTCTGCATCTCCACGGATTGGTTGGAAGCCAGGCAGCTGCAGGGAGAGAGAGTAGAGCTGTCAAAATGTCGCTCTGATGTCGGGGATGGGCGGAACTGATATGCGGGACCCGCCCCCTTTGTCAGACAGTCCATCGTGGCCACTAGGGGGCCCGCCCCTGACTGTTGCTAAACATCGGAGCAGACACATGCTGAGAGAGCTCAGCTTCCTGTTAGCACATACCGCCGATCTTCAGGTCTCCCGGGCTGCACGTTGCTGAGCTGACTCTTCTATCTCCCTCCAGCATTACTAGAAGAGCTGTGAGTACACACACAGCTCTCACACTGATTCAGCCTGTCACTGTCTCTTCTAGCTGCAGCACGTCTTTGATCCTTCCCATGCGCTCCCTCCTCCTCTCCTTGTGACTGATAATGGAGGTAAAGTCAGCTACTTTCTCTTTTGTTCGCCCGGCCACTGCACGATGCCTCTCTGATACTTTTTCCTGATGCTTTCCCCTCTCCCCCTCAGTTTTGATAACAGAGGTCACTACACCACACTGGTTCTTTCTGAGCATTCCAGCCAGCACACCTTCTGTCCCTGCATTCTCTGATAGCCTTGTGCTGTGAATCTCCCTGAGCTCCCTCAAACAGCACAATAGGAGAGGGGGTTCAATAAGAGCACCTGTCTTGCTCAGCAGTAGCCTGGCCTGTCATTACAAATACTGTCCCTGTTGATGCACCTGTGATTTCTGCGGGCTCCCTTGCTGGCCTGGCCACCTACCACAACTCACAAGTGGCTGGCATTAAAAGGCCCCTTTCACACGGGCGCACGGAGTCCGTTATGCTCAGTGGGGGATCGATCCACTGATCCCCCGCTGAGCAGACAGATAACAGCTCCGTCTCCACTTTGTGAACAGAGACTGACCTGTTAGATCCCCGCTCTCCTCTATGGGAAGATCGGATGAGAACAGACCGCCTGTTGGTTCTCATCCAATCCAATCCTCCAGACGGTGAACTAAACTAAATTTTTTTTTTAAAGAAAAATCCTTCTCGGTTACTCTGAACTGTGCATGAACAGTCTGGAGCCAGCTGATTTCAGAACTGCTGGGCTCAGCTTCAGATTAGGCAGTGGAATGTGGCTTAACCACTTAAGGACCAGAAAGGTTTTGCCCCCTTAATGACCAGGCCCTATTTTGCGATTCGGCACTGCGTTACTTTAACCACTTAAGCCCCGGAAGATTTTACCCCCTTCCTGACCAGGGGGTTTTTTGCGATTTTTTTTACTGCGTGACTTTAACGGACAATTGCACGGTCATGGGACGCTGTACCTAAGCGAATTTCACGTCCTTTTTTCCCCACAAACAGAGCTTTCTTTTGGTGGTATTTGATCACCTGTGCGATTTTTTTTGATCATGCACTATAAACAAAAAAGAGCATAAATTTTGCAAAAATAACAATATTTTTCACTTTTTTTATATGAAATTCCCCAAAAAAAATGTAAAAATCAAAATTTTTTAAAATTTTCGGCCAATTAACGAGTAATGGCGGCGATCTACGTTTTTTTTTGCGGGACTGCGACATTGCGCCGGACACATCGGACCCTTGACTGACATTTTTAACACTTTTGGGGTACCAGTGACATTACTGCAGTAATCAGTGCTATATATATGCACTGTTACTGTAAAAATGACACTGGCAGGGAAGGGGTTAACTGTATTGGAGAGGGAGGGGTTAAGTGTGTCCTAGGGGCGTGATTCTAACTGTAGTGGGACAGGTCTCCTATTGTAAAAACAGAGATCAACAGTTCTACATAGTAGAACCGTCTGATCTCCATTTTTACACAGGGGATAATGACAGGTGGCTTGTTTACATCAGCCGCCCGCCTTTCTCCCACTCTCTCCTCCTGACCCCGTTCACCTCTTCTCTCCTCTCCTCTCCTGACCCCCTGTACCATGCTCCATAGCACCCCATGTCTGACCTTTGACTGAGGGGGGGCATTGGGTGGAGTATGGGCGGTACTTTTTAAATGTGGGAGGAGCTTGGGCGGGACTTTAAAATGTGGGAGGGGTTATCAAATTTACCTTCGGGCTGAAGCCCGTGGTCTTTTTCCCACCTAGCAACGCCCCTGCTAACAACACAACACACAGACCGGCGGGTGTGTGTGTATGCATGTATGTGTGTATGTATATATATATATATATATATATATAAAATTGCGTTTTATAGTTGGCCCCCCTACTTTTGATCCCGTCCCCCCATGTGCCCCCCCTAAATATAAAAGCTGGAGACGCCACTGAAGCTGGACGCTGCTAACTCTGGTGTAAAGCCCTTACTTGAACTTTGCATATCTAATAGTTTGATTTGTGCTGAGCATAAGCAGACTTTTTGTGTTGCATTTTTGAAGTTTTGTTCTGCTGCTGGAAGCTCTGTTTTGTATGCTTGAAAAAAAGAAAAAAGACTTTTAGGTTTACGATAACCGGCTGTAGCATATGGTCCTAAGGTTCTGGATCCCCTGAATATTACACTAAATAGTTGTCTCTTACTATGGTCTTTTGATTGAAAAAACTGCTAATACTGTATGTCATTTCATTAAAAATATCTTATCTAAAAAGGAAACAATCGCGTTACTATTTAAGGTAAACATCTTCACAGATCAAATCTATTTTCTGCACTACTAATTGGCAAATAAATGCAGTTTAGCTCATAAGTCATTTTGTTGGAATATTATACCACCTAATCTGTGTTCATTAAAAGATAAAAATATCCTGGGTAACAATTTCACTCTTATTAAGGCATGCCCTTTAATTTAAGAACATTTCCTTGTTTTTTGGACTTGGGGCTATAAAAATTCATCTGCTCAGTCACAGACCATTTAATTTTGGATGCATCATTGCCAGTTGGTTACAGTAATTAGCATTCCCTGTGTTGTGGCAGATTCCCTTAAGCTATGCTAACTAGGGTTGCACTTCTTGTATGAAAACATAAGCAGCAATGTGCAAATGAGCCAGGCCACCCATCTCACAGACATAAGCTCAACCTACAGTTTTTTGGCTCAGGGTGACTTGTAAACCCACCTGCAGATCTTATTTACCGGTTATTTATGACAGGGCTGAAAGCATCTGTGAACAAGCACATTATGGCATTCAGATTCATACCTAATGTTTAATAAATTTACTTTTTTTATCATGGCTCGTTAATTCAAATGCCTCAATACTCTCATAAATCACAACTCAAATTTTACCTAGAATTATCTTTGTGTATCTGCTCAACTCAAGATCAGTGAAGGGAAGGTAGACTGGTAATAAATTGCATGAGGCCAGGTTTTGCATTTTTGCCTCAAGGTACAAGTTATAAAGAAAAAGTCAGCGACTTTCTATCTACAAACTCCTTACAGGGGCACAAGTTTGAAAGTGTGTTTTGACCAAAGTAACAATTAATTTTGACAATTTTTTTTGGCTGAAGTCAGCTGATCTGCTGCGTCCAATCACACACAGTGGTCTGTGTTTACAAAAACACAGAACTCTATGTACAGGGAACAGCGATCTGGCTGTTTCTTCACCCTACAAAACAGTCATGGTCTAGAATCAGGCTTAGAGACCAGTAGCTATAGCAGTGGAGTAGCACCCACAGACAAACGGGACAGGTATACAAGCAGATCACCCTGGCTGATGACACGGGTTCAACTGAGGTATTCACCAGAGCGGATAGTGGAGATGAGTTTTGCTATGTGTTAGTACCAGGTCTCAACCCTCAGGATCGCCCCACCAGGAGGTGAGCAAACCGGGGTTCAGTAGCAGATATAGCAGGTAAGGATCAAGCAAAAGCATAGTCAGGAAACTAGCCAAAAGGCCAGTTATAAATAGTTGCAGGTTAGGATTAAGCAGAAGCATAGTTAAGGTACAAGCCAAAGGTCGGTAAGAGCGACAAAAGCAGGATATTGGCTGTAGGGAGCACAATAGTCTGGCAAACAGGACGTGCAGTGACATGGCCTAAATCAGTAAGATCATGGAAGAACACAAGTTGAAGACAAACAAGATTCAAGGCAGGATCATTCAAGGAATTTTCAAGGGGACTGTCACTTCCGGTACCTCCCTTTATGCCCTACGCGTTACGTCACAACCACGTGACTTTTTCAGGGGTTTTTATAGTGAAGGGACACCTTTGAAACAGTATTATGGACTTTGTTTTTGTATGTTTATCACAGAGTATTGTTTTTGGATATCAGTTTTGAACACAGTGCACGCTTGTATTTTCATATAAGGTAAATTTATATTCCGTTGCTCCATTTTCTTTTGCACGGTTATTGCAAAGGTATTTTTTGTATGTATTAGTAAAATTGAGACATTTTTTTATCACGGACAGCGCGGCACCACGCTTTATTCACTTTAATTTTGACCACTAGCTTTGGATAAGCTTTCAAGTGCAAGCAGCAGCCTGCACAATAATTTGTATACTTATTTACATCAGATAGCGCCAGAGCCCACACACATTTTACATGTTGTTATATGTCACTTCTTGTGCACTGCAGTCTGCATGAGTTTAAAGTAACTTGCAAGCAAAAAATGATTAACAGAACATCTAGATTCAAGCCACTTGCGCTGCGAGAGCGTGCTTTTTCCTGAACTGCACGGAAACATGCTGCCCTTTGCAGACAATTCTTAATGGGCCCCCACACATCTAGCAAATGCAAATGCGTTTGTGGCCACCAGATCGCATGGTACAGGAGTACCATGTGGTTTGGTGCAGCACTATTCTAAAAATCATTGCTGTAGTATTTTTTGTGTGTTTCCCATGCATTTGGCAGCTCATTGAAATTAGTTCTAAATGCCAGAGGTGGGGGACTCGAGTCACATGAATTGACTTAAGTCAGACTTAAGTCACCAGTTTGAGGACTTGAGACTTGCTTGACTAAAATTAATAAAAGACTCGACTTGACTTTGACTTGGTATTCATGACTTGAGACTTGACCTTGACTTGAGACATATGACTCGAAATGACTTTACTTTTTTAAGTTATTAAATATTTGCATTTTCTCAAGATGTGTTAAAGCAAAATTAATTTGCCTGTTATGTTTCTGACACTTAAAACACCTCAGTGTGTTCTGATTTTTAGGACACTGGCTGTTTAACAATGGAAATACTTAACATGTTTTTAGTGACTGTGGTGTTGAAACATGACTGGATGAAGGATTTTGAGCTGTTTGGGCATTCAAAGTGTTTCTTTAATATGCAAAGAAAAAAGCACTAAGCAGTTTTGTTAATGTTGAAAATAAAACAAAACCTTTCCTGACCACTGACTTTTAACTGATTTAAATGTGAAAATTGGAGTAGATCAGTATTTTGAATTGATTTGTGACTTGACCAAAATAAATGACTTGACTTGACTTGCTTGACTTCTAGCAGGGACTCGTCTTGACTTGCTTGCTTTTCACCACAGTAACTTGGGACTTGCTTGAGACTTTAAGGTTAAGACTTTAGACTTGCTTGTGACATAGAAATGTGTAAAACTGCACATGCTCGGACGTACCTTCTGTGGTGTGAACCAGCCTTGAAGCTAAACCCATTCATTTAGCTGTTTCTCAAAACAGTATTTCTGGGCATCCTGTAAATGATCACTGTCACAGTTGCTTATGCTCTCAACTGAACTGTCAAGCCATCAACTGACTGATGCCATAATTGATCACATGTACAGCACCAGGGCAACTGCAGATCAAACAGAGGCTAATGCCCCTTACACACGTGCAGATTATCTGAAGACTTTTGTCTTCAGATTTACCTTTTCTATGTAGTGCAAGGGCCTGCCGGATTGCATACAAATTGAAAGTGTTTAGGTTTGACCTCATATTATATGGTTTTGGTAAGTCTGCAGACAAAAGTCTTCAGATAATCTGCACGTGTGTACGGGGCATAAGATGGCAGCTTTGTTTGCTGTAAAGTATAGGAGGGTTTAGTTCCACTTTAAAGTCGAACTGAAGGCAAAATATTTTTTTCATTTTCGATCAAGGTAAGGTTATAACCCCTGTCAGGCTTTTTGCCATCTGTGTCCCATAGGGGGGATTTCTGTTCACTTCCTGTTCCAAACCTACAACAGGAATTGAGATAAAATTCCTCTAAAGTGAGTGAAATATCTATCAGTCACCAGGGTCTCCAAAGCTAGTGTCCCCGTTGGAAGATGTCCCTTCCATTCCAGCTCTAATAACTCAAATTTTGGATTTTCTGTCACTTGTAACGTTCAATGGTCAGGGGAAAAAGAGAATGTGAATTTCCGTAATGGGGACACATGCAGCAATAAAAACCTGACAGGGGTTTTGCATTCAGCAAAGAATTGGCAATGTGTAATGTTTTCTAAATATTTTATTTATTAAATACAGAACAAGCATATTACTTTTTATGATCAGTTAGGTTTGTATCAATAATTACATATTTAATTTTTGCAATCGGCAAGTGGTGCCCTCAAGATGGTTCTCTTTTTATTATGTAACCTTATAGTCATGCAATGAATAGCCTATGTAATTTGATCTTCCTTTAGATAAGCAATGTACATCACAAAGATTTAAAAAAAAAAAAAAAAGAAAAAAACTATGTTGCAGATTCCTACCTGTTTCTGTCCTGATGAAATAGCTCTTTATTTGACCATGTCCTGTGCAGATTGATTCTCAATTGTAGTGACTGTGTCATTATAATTAGTGTTCTGATGTCAAAAGTTGCAGTGTCTGCATCCCTTTAAGAAGTATTTAACCATTAGGGAGTATCTCACCAAAAACAACATTTTCTTGGCAGAAAATGCCGAAAGCCTAACTTGTATTGTAAGGGCCGTATACACAGGCCTAATATCGGAAGGTTTCTATTAAACTGACCGGCCAGAGTATACAGAAGCTGGCTTCTGTTGAATGGGCATGATTAAAAAAGGTCTGCCGATCGGTCTCCGATCAGCGCTCTCAACCAATGACTGAGAACGCTGACTGGTGTGTTCTGGCAGGGGGGTGAATCCCCTTCTCAGAACACCATAGCTCAGTGGGGGAGATTACTATTCCAACTTCGGATTGTTAGTACAGCAGCTCCTCCAGTTTTTCTTTTCGTTCAACTGGCTGGGTTGAACAAAAAAAAAAAATGCTAGTGTGTACTAGGCTTTAGTGCAGAATTGCTCACATTAGCATGTCTTTCAAATTAGTATAATTGGCTGTCTCCATGCAGCCCCTCTATCCCTTTACATGGGTTGCCTGCATGCAGAACCTGACGGCTGAAGCCGCAAAAACACGCAGTCCAGTCACACTGTCTGTGTGAATGAAGCCTAAACCTTCCCCTGAACTCTCTTTCTCCTTCTGAATGAAGAAAAAAAAAAATCAATTATCTTTTTCCCCTAGTCAGAAGAGAAGAGTATAAAGTCCGTTTGTATTGCCCCATTCATACTTGAAAACTGAGTCGATTGCAATTAGCTGCACTAGACCCAGCAGTGGATCCCTGTGATTAGCTAAGGGTTGGGAAGTCCTGCTGAAAGCAATGAGAAGCTGACAGCTCCCACAGCAATTCATGGCTGATCGCATGTAATCGCTCATGCAGGAATTACCTGCGAACAATCGGCCCTGGGCACAGACTGCTTGTGTCCAGGGCTGATCATCCACAGGTAATTACTGCATGAACAATTACACGCAAATGGCCACGAATAGCTGCGGGAGGTGTCAGCCTTCTATTGGTTTCAATCGGGCTTTACCCCAGAGCTAATCGCATCTTAATAAATGCGCCTTCTCTTCTCACCCGCTCTAGATTATTTTGCAAAGGGCCTACATGCTCAGACCTGACTTTTTTTTACTATTGATATATTTGAAGAATTTGTTGGGGTTCATCCTATTATCTTTTCCTAATCGCAGGAAACCACTGCTGGATCTCCCCAAGCTAATCACAAATGACCCCATTCATAATTGTGAATGGGGCCTTAAAAATAAATAACTAAATAAAATAGCTAGATCAGGACTTTAAAATGAATAACTTTATTTAGTGTCAGTGTGTTTTAGTTAGGATAAAAAAATAAAATGTGCAATACCGTTTCTTGGCTCTACTAAGGCTACAAACAACAAATAGTATATACATACAGTATATGGAATTGCCACAGACGTCAGAACTAGGATAATTTATTTTGGGTTTTTCCATTTGGTGGTGGGTTGTGGTAATTGCAAGAAAAATGTAACATTATCATTTACCACCAAATGAAGACCCATTATATCCTAAAAAAAAGTATAATTTACCCAAATACACAAGTAGTTGTGATAAGTACAGTTTGGGTACCATGACAAAATTGCAAGTTTAACTTCAAGCGTTAAGATTTGTTTTACCTTCAGGCAATAAGGGGTTAAAGAAGGGTGCTTCTAAACTTCTAATATCTATATCTTACATTGGATATTTTTGCAGTTCCAATGTCTAAGTTTTTTTTTTGAGTATGGATGAGCTTGGGCATCCTTACGCCAATCCAGTGGTACTATTCCAGTCATTAAAGAGTCCCTAAAAATGAGAAATAAGGGATTTAAAATAAAATAGCTCAGTTATTTTAGGATACGTAGGTGGGTGCCATCTGGTCCAGGTGCTTTATCCACCTTTATTCTGTCTAAATATTTCTGGACCATATCAATTTTGAGCCATTGTGGATTATTTGGGGCTTTGTCAATATCATCACCATTATAGACATGTGCTCCCCCATGCTTTTTTTTGTATACACAGAGCTGAAGAAGGTATTTTCATAAATGAGCCTTCTCTCACCCACTCTAGATTACTTTGTAAAGGGCCTACATGCTCAGACCTGACTTTTTTACTATTTATATATTTGAAGAATTTGTTGGGGTCTACCCTATCTTTTGTTCATTTTGAATTTTTGCGCCCTTTTTTTCCTTTTACATATTCTATTATATTCTTTGTAACATTTAAACAATTATATTGTTAATTTTTATATTTTTAAAAGCTCTTTCCTTAATATGTATAGCTTTTTTTAACTTTGGATGTAAGCCACATAGGTTTCTATTGTTAGCCTAACGTATTGCCCATGGGAATATACAGTATCTCACAGAAGTGAGTACACCCCTGACATTTTTGTAAATATTTTATTACTGTATATCTTTTCATGTGACAACACTGAAGAAATGACACTTTGCAATGTACAATGTAAAGTAGTGAGTGTACAGATTGTATAACAGTGTAAATTTGCTGTTCCCTTAAAATAACTCAACACACAGCCATTAATGTCTAACACCACTGTGGATGGAAGGCTGGCTTTCATCCACAGTGGCCATGGAGCGATCCAGTCCCCAGGAACACAGTGGAAGCAGTTAGACCCTTCACATTCAGATAGAAACATAGAAACATAGAATGTGTCAGCAGATAAGAACCATTTGGCCCATCTAGTCTGCCCAATATATCTGAATCATATGAATAGTCCCTGGCCCTATCTTATATGAAGGATAGCCTTATGCCTATCCCATGCATGCTTAAACTCCTTCACTGTATTTGCAGCTACCACTTCTGCAGGAAGGTTATTCCATGCATCCACTACTCTCTCAGTAAAGTAATACTTCCTCATATTACTTTTAAACCTTTGCCCCTCTAATTTAAAACTGATGAGCCCATGATGATATACACTCTTGTAAGTGTTTTTAACCGCTTGTATTAAATGTACCCGTTTTAATACTGTACTGTAGAGTGGCGCCTCCTTCCCTCTTCTTTCTTGTACACCTTACAGAGCAAGTGCACTCTCTGAGGATGGCAGCCTGAACTACAGTGTAATTTCTCTGCACGGACAGCAGACCCATTCTATGCCCTATATTAACAGTCCAGCTGACTCTATAACATTGGAATTGTGGAGCACCAGACTCCCACCATTCCCCCTCCATTAATGTCTGACCCCTAACTGACCTGTCTGCCCTACTGAATTCTAATTCACCCTGCCCCCCCCCCAAATACTGGTTTAAATACTCCTCCAGCCTTCCTATAAACCTCTCCCCCAGCACAGCAGACCCCTTTCCATTTAAGTGCGAACCATCTTTAGCATATAGGTTGTACCCCAATGAAAAATCAGCCCAGTGCTCTAGAAACCCATTTCTTTAAATTGGTTCTTTTGGAACCTCCACCTTCCATGTATTGTCTTATTCACGTTTGTATTTGAACGGGGGCTGTTCACATACAATCATTGGGGTTTATTATTAAGGATCACCTTTTATGTATTACCCAATATTGTTTCATGTAAGCATCTATTGTTCACTAGCTTTTCATTAATATAGCACATCACTACGAGTAAGGCTGGCCATAGATGGAATGATTTTTGTGATTGCAGGAAAGAAAAATCGCTCAATTCCCCAATCAACACAGTCAGTGTTGACGGGGCAAACCCTTCCACAGAGCCAGTGTATTGTCCCGGCGGGGGAAGCCATATCCACCGGGAGAACACACTGATTATTGCTAGTGGCTATAACAGCCGCTACCAATAATCATATGTAAAATCTGACAGGCTGGTTGTCGATCAACTTGTGTACATTCAGCCTGCCCATACATAGTACGAATCTCAGCTGGATCCTCCTAAACTGGCTGAGATTCGAACCATCCATGGCCGTCTTAAAAAAACACTGAGTTGTTTGGATTATTTTTGGAGTTTTAAGTAGCAGCAGTGAGTTCATACACATACATTTTTGTTAATTTTTCACCTTGCTTTAGTTTTTAATACATAAGTTTGTGATACACATTTTTGTTTTATTTTTTTTAGCAAGGAGAGGGGATACATATAATTAACCCCTTCGCGCCTAAGGATAAAACAAATCTTAATGCTTAAGGCCAATTTTGCAACTTTAACATGTGTTAGTAAAACCGTATGTAGCACCCTACAGGTAGGTGCTAGGCAAATGTATAGTGGGCCTTGTCTGCCTAACAGCAGGCCCATGATTTCTTTTTGTCAGCGTGTCATGGCTTCCAGGTGTTCCTGCTGAGAGGGGAGTCTCGCCACTGGTTCCTGTGAGAGGCTTCTCATAGGGCAGTGGAGGAAACCCAATCAGGGGACACATTCAGGCTTGTAACTACCCCAGAAGGTAGATTATGCCGCAAGGGATTCTGGGAGTGGGTATACGTTTGAGGGAAGTGTGTGATTGGGTGTCTTTGGCGGGAGCAGAGTCCCAGGAGGGAGAGAACGGCTGTCTCTCCTCCTGTTTGAGGAAGAGGATGTCTTGGGTGCTGCCTGAGAATCCAGAGAGTGCTGAGTTGAGCTGAGGGGATCCGGTGTGCCGAGAACCAGCAGAGAGCAAGAGGGGTCCAGTCCCAGGAAAGCCTACACAGGTCGTGAGTAGAGTTGAGCGGACACCTAGATGTCCGTGTTCAGCGGGTTCGGCCGAACTTAAAAAAAAAGTCCGGGTCCGTGTCCCTGACTTTTTCCAAACTTTACCCGGACACCGAACCCCATTGAAGTCAATGGGGACCCGAACTTTTAGGCACTAAAATGGCTCTAAAACACCAATGGAAAGGGCTAGAGTGCTGCAAATGGCAGCAAAACGTAGTTAAGAGCATGGCAAGTGCTCTGCAAACAAATGTGGATAGGTAAATAACTTAAAACAACAAAAAAAAACTGAAAAATAAAACAATTTTCTTCATCTGTGAAGGACGAGGCCCATATGGAGTAGGAGGGAGGTTGAGGTGGTGGTGGATGTGGCAGTGTAGGTGGAAGCGGTGGTGGAGGAGGACGAGGTAGCCAACACTGCTTTTTTTTCAGTCATTTTAAATGAGGGTACACCCCAAAAGAGTGAGAAAGATCAAAAATAGAACAATGGCTGGGTAAGGTCGGTATCCATCTCTATTCTGCACAAGGTATGGAAAAGTCCTGTGGGATCCATGCCTGGTTCATTTTAATGAACGTGAGCTTGTCCACATTGTCTCTGGACAGGCGGCTGCGCTTGTCTGTGATGACGCCCCCAGCCGTGCTAAATACACATTCAGATAATACACTGGCTGCAGGGCACGCCAGCACCTCCAAGGCGTAAAGGGCAAGCTCAGGCCATGTGCCCAATTTATATTAAAAAAGAATAGCGCGCAAATGCAAAAGAAATTACTACCAAATCTGAAGAGAGTCCATAAATAAAAATGGGGGTTTGGTCCCACCATATGGCCATATCGTGCTCAAGCCCACTACTGCGTCAAAGTACCCCATTATCAGTGGGTCCTACACTATCCATGAAAAAGAGATGAATCCAGCCTTTCTAACCCTTGGAGATAATACTCCTTGCTGGGAGAGATGTGCAAATGCACTACAGGGGACTCCTCCTATATCCACTTGATGGTGGACACTGATTGAGTACAGGTGTGTGTGGGGGGTGGGGAGGGCTGCTCAACCTCGACAGTCTGGTCAGACCGAATACATAATAAACAGGCAAAAAATTTGGGGGAGCATACCCATGTATTTCCAAAGCTGCTGCAGCTATGAACCAAAAGACATGTATATTAAAAAAGAATAGCGCGCAAATGCAAAAGAAATTACTACCAAATCTGAAGAGAGTCCATAAATAAAAATGGGGGTTTGGTCCCACCATATGGCCATATCGTGCTCAAGCCCACTACTGCGTCAAAGTACCCCATTATCAGTGGGTCCTACACTATCCATGAAAAAGAGATGAATCCAGCCTTTCTAACCCTTGGAGATAATACTCCTTGCTGGGAGAGATGTGCAAATGCACTACAGGGGACTCCTCCTATATCCACTTGATGGTGGACACTGATTGAGTACAGGTGTGTGTGGGGGGTGGGGAGGGCTGCTCAACCTCGACAGTCTGGTCAGACCGAATACATAATAAACAGGCAAAAAATTTGGGGGAGCATACCCATGTATTTCCAAAGCTGCTGCAGCTATGAACCAAAAGACATGTATATTAAAAAAGAATAGCGCGCAAATGCAAAAGAAATTACTACCAAATCTGAAGAGAGTCCATAAATAAAAATGGGGGTTTGGTCCCACCATATGGCCATATCGTGCTCAAGCCCACTACTGCGTCAAAGTACCCCATTATCAGTGGGTCCTACACTATCCATGAAAAAGAGATGAATCCAGCCTTTCTAACCCTTGGAGATAATACTCCTTGCTGGGAGAGATGTGCAAATGCACTACAGGGGACTCCTCCTATATCCACTTGATGGTGGACACTGATTGAGTACAGGTGTGTGTGGGGGGTGGGGAGGGCTGCTCAACCTCGACAGTCTGGTCAGACCGAATACATAATAAACAGGCAAAAAATTTGGGGGAGCATACCCATGTATTTCCAAAGCTGCTGCAGCTATGAACCAAAAGACATGTATATTAAAAAAGAATAGCGCGCAAATGCAAAAGAAATTACTACCAAATCTGAAGAGAGTCCATAAATAAAAATGGGGGTTTGGTCCCACCATATGGCCATATCGTGCTCAAGCCCACTACTGCGTCAAAGTACCCCATTATCAGTGGGTCCTACACTATCCATGAAAAAGAGATGAATCCAGCCTTTCTAACCCTTGGAGATAATACTCCTTGCTGGGAGAGATGTGCAAATGCACTACAGGGGACTCCTCCTATATCCACTTGATGGTGGACACTGATTATTTATGGACTCTCTTCAGATTTGGTAGTAATTTCTTTTGCATTTGCGCGCTATTCTTTTTTAATATACATGTCTTTTGGTTCATAGCTGCAGCAGCTTTGGAAATACATGGGTATGCTCCCCCAAATTTTTTGCCTGTTTATTATGTATTCGGTCTGACCAGACTGTCGAGGTTGAGCAGCCCTCCCCACCCCCCACACACACCTGTACTCAATCAGTGTCCACCATCAAGTGGATATAGGAGGAGTCCCCTGTAGTGCATTTGCACATCTCTCCCAGCAAGGAGTATTATCTCCAAGGGTTAGAAAGGCTGGATTCATCTCTTTTTCATGGATAGTGTAGGACCCACTGATAATGGGGTACTTTGACGCAGTAGTGGGCTTGAGCACGATATGGCCATATGGTGGGACCAAACCCCCATTTTTATTTATGGACTCTCTTCAGATTTGGTAGTAATTTCTTTTGCATTTGCGCGCTATTCTTTTTTAATATACATGTCTTTTGGTTCATAGCTGCAGCAGCTTTGGAAATACATGGGTATGCTCCCCCAAATTTTTTGCCTGTTTATCATGTGCCCAATTTGGAGACCCAGAAGTTGAAGGGGGCAGACCCGTCATTCACTACATGTAGGCGTGTGCACACATACTGCTCCACCATGTTGGTGAAATGCTGCCTCCTGCTAAGACGTTCCATATGAGCTGCTGCTGCTGTTTGTTGTGGCGTGCTGACAAAGCTTTTCCACATTTCGGCCATGCTAACCCTGCCTTCTGAGGTGCTGGCGGTGCCCTGGTTGCGTTGGCGACCTCTTCCTCCTCCTCCTTTGCCTTGGCCTTGTGCTTCCACTGTGGCCCCGCTGTCAGGTGGGATTGCCAGCAGCATCGCGTCTACCAGCGTGCGCTTGTACTCGCGCATCTTGCGATCGCGCTCCAGTGAGTGAATTAAGGACGGTACGTTGTCCTTGTAACGGGGATCCAGCAGCGTGGCCACCCAGTAATCAGCACAAGTTAGAATGTGGGCAACTCGGCGGTCGTTGTGGAGACACTGCAGCATGTAATTGCTCATGTGTGCCAGGCTGCCCAGAGGCAACGTAACGCTGTCCTCTGTGGGAGGTGTATCGTCTGTGTCCTCTGTATCCCCCCAGCCACGCACCAGTGATGGCCATGAGCTGGCCTGGGAGCCACCCTGCTGTGAACATGGTTCCATCTCCTCCTCCTCATCCTCCAGAACTGTGCCCCTGCTGGACAATTGTGTACCTGGCGTTTGTGGGTGCAGGAACCCACCCTCGGAGCCACTTTCAAATGACTGCCCTGAAAGCCTTGGAAATGTTACCTCTTCATCCTCCTCCTCCTCATCCTGTGCCACATCCTCTTCCATCATCGCCCGAATCGTTTTTTGAAGGAGGCATAGAAGTGGGATAGTTAAGCTGACAACGGCGTCATCGGCGCTGGCCATGTTGGTGGAGTACTCAAAACAGCGCAACAAGGCAGGTCTCGCATGGAGGCCCAGTTATTGGTGGTGAAGTGGTGCTGTTCCTCAGAGCGACTCACGCGTGCGTGCTGCAGCTGAAACTCCACTATGGCCTGCTGCTGCTCGCACAGTCTTTCCAGCATGTGCAAGGTGGAGTTCCACCTTGTGGGCACGTCACATATGAGGCGGTGAGCGGGAAGGCCGAAGTTATGCTGCAGCGCTGACAGGCGAGCAGCAGCAGGGTGAGAACGCCGAAAGTGCGCACTTTCTGCAGCAGCTCTGACATATCGGGGTAATTTTTAAGGAACCTTTGCACCACCAAATTCAGCAAATGCGCCAGGCAAGGGATGTGCGTCAAACCGGCTAGGCCCAGAGCTGCTATGAGATTTCGCCCATTATCGCACACCACCAGGCCGGGCTTGAGGCTCGCTGGCAGCAACCACTCATTTGTCTGCTGTTCCATGCTCCTCCACAACTCCTGCGCGGTGTGTGGTTTTTCCACCAAACAGGCAAGTTTTAAAACTGCCTGCTGTTGTTTACCCCTGGCTGTGCTGAAGTTGGTGGCGAAGGTGTTACGCTGACCGGATGAGGAAGCGGTAGAGGATGAGGAAGCGGAGTAGGAGGAGTTAGGAACAGGAGGCAAACTGAAGCGCCCTGCAGTCCTCGGTGGTGGAAGGACATGAGCCAAATTGCTATCCGCCTCAGGCCCATCCGCCACTGCATTTACCCAGTGTGCCGTTAGGGAGATGTAACACCCCTGACCGTGCTTACTGGTCCACGTATCGGTAGTTAGGTGGACCTTGGCACAGATGGCGTTGCGCAGTGCAAACCTGATTTTTTCCCCCACTTGGTTGTGCAGGGAAGGGATGGCTTGCCTGGAAAAGTAGTGGCGGCTGGGCACGACGTACTGTGGGACAGCAACCGACATAAGCTTTAAAAACTGTGCGTCTCCCCCAGACGGAATGACAGCATTTCAAAGGCCAAGAATTTTGAAATGCTGACATCCAGGGCCAGGGATCGCGGGTGGGTAGGGGGGTACTTCCTCTTCCTCTCAAGTGTTTGGGAGATGGAAAGCTGAACGCTTCCACGGGACATTGTGGAGATGGTTGGTGACCCAGGTGGTGGTGTTGCTGACAGATCCTCTGTTTGCGGGGTGGCAGGTGCCGGTATCACTACAGATGTGGCTGGAGCGGCCTAGACTGCAGCAGAAGAGGAAGCAGGATGAGCCAGAGACGTTTCTTGGTTTTGAAGGTGTCTACTCCACTGCAGCTCGTGCTTTGCACTTAGATGCCTGATCATGCAGGTTGTGCTCAGGTTGAGAAGGTTTATGCCTCGCTTTAGGCTCTGACTGCACAGGGTGCAAACCACTCGTGTCCTGTCATCAGCACATTTTCTGAAGAACTTTCAAGCTAGAGAACTCCTTTGAGCTGGCTTTGGTGCACTCGGTCCCTTGCTGCGTTGGGCAGTAGCAGGCGTAGTGTCTAGGGCACGCCCGCTCCGCTTCTGCACCCTTCTCCCTCTTCTGCTGTGCTGGTGGCTCTGTGCGACCACCGCCTCTTCCTCCAAACTACTCAGGTCACCTGCATGACCTTCATTCCATGTGGGGTCGAGGACCTCATCGTCCTCCACATCATCTTCCACCCAGTCTTCACCCCTGCCCTCCTTGTCGGTCTCCACAATTCTGAGTGCCGCAGCAGTTGGCACCTGCGTTTCGTCATCATCGGAGACGTGCTGCGATGGTCCTTCCATGTACTCATCTTGAGAAATAAGTGGTTGGGCATCGCTACACTCAATCTCTTCCACTTCTGGGGCAGGGCTAGGTGGATGGCCCTGGGAAACCCTGCTGACAGAGTCATCAAAAAGAAGAAGAGACTGCTGCATGACTTGGGGCTCAGACTGCTTGCCTGATTTGCAAGGGGGTGAGGTGAAAGACGGTTGGACATCGGCTGCAGGTGCCAACTCTGACCTTTCTGCAGTAGACTGGGTGGGAGACAATGTGAAGGAACTGGAGGCACTGTCAGCAGCAACCCAATCTACTATCGCCTCTACTTGTTCTGGCCTCATCACTTCTAGAGGCGCATGATGCCCTACCAAATACTGCTGCAAGTTCTGTCGCCTACTCACACTTGAGGAAGGAGTTTCACTTGTGCGTGTAGCTGGCACAGATCGACCACGTCCTCTCCTTGCAACAGGAGCTCTACCAGCAGCACCACGACCCAGGCCACGGCCCCTATTTGACGGTCTCCTCATATTTCTGTAATTTATGATCTTGCCCTAGAAAGGTGTTTATTGAATAGCGGAACAAAACAACAACAGTATCGCACTGGTGTATCTCACAGTCAAATATGCAAAGTATGCCGCAAATTTAATTTTTTTCACCCCAAAAGGGTGTATATTGAATAGCGGAATAGAAAAAAGGATATAAAACAGTTTATCTCACACGTACAAACACAGACTAGGCCCTGATTACAATTTTTTGTACCCTAAAGGGAGGATGAGGAAGAGGAGTAGGAGGAGTTCGGAACAGGAAGCAAACTGAAGCGCCCTGCAATCCTCGGCGGTGGAAGGAGATGCGCCAAACAAATTTAAAAAGGTGCATCTCACACGTACCGATACAGACTATGCCGTAATTTAATTTTTTACACTCCAAAAGGGTGTATATTGAATAGCGGAATAGAAAAATTTTTATATAACGGTGTATCTCACACGTACAAACCCAGACTAGGCCCCGATTACTATTTTTTGTACCCTAAAGGCAGGATGAGGAGTTCGGTAAGGGTGTATCTCACACTTACCGAAACAGACTATGCCGCAATTTAATTCTTTTTACCCCAAAGGGTGTAGATTGAATAGCGGAATAGAAAATATGATAGAAAAAGGTGTATCTATCTCACACGTACAGACCCAGACTAGGCCCCGATTACTATTTTTTGTACCCTAAAGGCAGGATGAGGAGTAGGAGGAGTTCGGAACAGGCAGGAGGCAAACTGAAGCACCCTGCAATCCTCGGCGGTGGAAGATGCGCCCCAAAAATTGGAAAGGTGTATCTCACACGTACCGATACAGACGATGCCGCAATTTAATTATTTTTACCCCAAGGGTGTAGATTGAATAGCGGAATAGAAAATATGATATAAAAAGGTGTATCTATCTCACACGTACAGACCCAGACTAGGCCCCGATTACTATTTTTTGTACCCTAAAGGCAGGATGAGGAGTAGGAGGAGTTCGGAACAGGCAGGAGGCAAACTGAAGCACCCTGCAAGCCTCGGCGGTGGAAGATGCGCCCCAAAAATTGGAAAGGTGTATCTCACACGTACCGATACAGACTATGCCGCAATTTAATTCTTTTTACCCCAAGGGTGTAGATTGAATAGCGGAATAGAAAATATGATATCAAAAGGTGTATCTATCTCACACGTACAGACCCAGACTAGGCCCCGATTACTATTTTTTGTACCCTAAACTCAGGATGAGGAGTAGGAGGAGTTCGGAACAGGCAGGAGGCAAACTGAAGCACCCTGAAATCCTAGGCGGTGTAAGATGCGCCCCAAAAATTGGAAAGGTGTATCTCACACATACCGATAGATACTATGCCGCAATTTAATTCTTTTTACCCCCAAAGGGTGTAGATTGAATAGCGGAATAGAAAATATGATATAAAATTGGTGATTTTTCAATAGCACATGTGAACACAGCAGTGTCTTATGTCACAGTCAGCTCTGCAGCAGGCTATGAAGGGAAAAAAAAAAGAAAATTCCCCTTTAAGTTTGTAATTTTTAAATAGCTTAGTACAGACTATGCCACAATTTAATTTTTTTTTAACCCAAAAGGGTGTATATTGAATAGTGGAATAGAAAAAAGTGTATAAAATTGAAAATCACTCAATAGCACATGTGAACACAGCAGTGTCTTATGTCACAGTCAGCACTGCTGCAAAAAGGCTATGAAGGGGGAAAAAAAAACCCCTTTTAACTTGTAGTAAAATAGATCTAAGATGAAAGCTGCACACAACTGACTGATAAAAATAAATTTTTTTTTCTCCCTCCTCCTCCTCCTCAGTGGGCTCAAGTGAGGGCAAAAAGATCGTTCACTGCACCACCCCCCACACAGCAAAATCGATGTATACTGTCCCTGCCTAATCTCCAGCCTGTCCCTAATATGCTCAATAAGATCGTTCACTGCACCACCCCCCACACAGCAAAATCGATGTAGAAGACTGACCCTGCCTAATCTCCAGCCTGGCCCTAAAATGCTCTAATAACTTTCCCTGCCTGCACTCCGACCTGTCCCTGCATTCTTTTCGGACACAATTTTTCACAGAATCACTGTCTGTCCCTAATCAGCAGCCAGCACGTATGATGTGTGCTCTGTCCCTACACTACAGCAGAATGACGCGCGGCGCGCTGTGTCCAGCTTATAAGACCTGGGTCACATGCTTCAGATGGCCAATCACAACTACTAACACATTAGTAGGCATGGCTGGGATGGCTTAAGGCACACCAGTTAAATGCTTGTTGATTGGCTGTTGAAAGCCCGCCATTAAAAGCGCGCCATTACATACAAAACAGGAAATAAAATGACCGAACATGGATTTTAAACCCGAACATACAGTAAAGTTTTCGGGTCCGTGTTCGGGTAACAAAAATCCAATTATTCGGTACGAACACGAATAATACAGTCCGTGTTCGCTCAACACTAGTCGTGAGTACTGAGGATTGCCCCTGGGGGTCTGCCTGAACTGTTAGAGGGGACCACTCCGGAGGAGGTTCTAGGATCAAGATATCAGCTAGCGGACAAAGGGGGTACCTAGGTTGAGGACCCTGAATTGACAGAGGGGGTACCTAGTCAGGGGGCCCTGAAGAGTTAAAGGGGGCACCTGCAGGTTGTGCCCTAAAGAGACAGTGTGCAGTGTCTTAGTTGGGAGTTGCAGCCATACAGGATTCCGCAACAGTCTACCTCAAGCCAGTGCAAGGCTGGAGGAAGAAGTCAGTGACTTTGCAGTACAGCAGTGTTTGTAGCTCATTGTTCTACAGTCCTGGATCTTCTGGACTCAAGGTCGAGGATCTAGCACTTCTTTCAAGTTACAGAGTGTTCTGAGTGTCAGTGAGCGTTGGCTAGCATCGGCTGGCATCAAGACAGCGTTAACAGACATTCCCTGAGAAAGTCCCAAGTTGTACTTAGTTGAGCCTAAAGGAGTATCCCACTCATTCCCTTCTCCCATCCACTTAATTACAGTAAAACAACAAAACAAAGATGCCGGAGTTGTCAATGTCCCAGTTCTCACACCCAGGGTTGCAGGTCACATGGGCTGGAGAGGTAACTGGTAACAATGGCAGACCCACATCAGGCCAAATGTCTGGAAAACCTGCTACATGTACATATCATCACAACTACTTTGTGCATCCAGTAAATTATTCCTTGATTTTTTAGGACAAATTGGGCTTTCATTTGGTGGTAAATGGTAATGGATATCGCCTGATTTTTTTTATTGTTGAATAAAAACTTGCCCAAAGTAGTAAAAAAAAAAAAAAAAATATATATATATTTATATATATATATATATATATATATATATATATATATATATATATTTTTTTTTTTTTTTTTTAGAATTTAGGTGAATATTTATTGCTACTGTCATAACCCACCACCAAAAAACAACCCAAAAAAATGTTTCCTAATTATCGCAGCGATACCACATGTGTGTGTGTGTGTGTTTGTTTTTATCAGTAGTACAGCCCACAAACAACAGTGCACATTTTGTTTTGTTTTTTCATATCCTACTTAAAACACACTGACACTAACTGACACTGATACTAATTAAAGAAAAAAAAATACTGTCCAAAAAATACTAACCCTGACCTTTGACCTTGACCCAAACACTAACCCTTGCACTGACCTAGATCAAACCTTTATATAGGTATTTTTTTACTTATTTCTGCAAGGACTGAGAAAATTACAATGTATCTCTGACTGATCACTGTGATAGCCAATCAGAGGCTATTACAGCGATCAGGTGACCCATTCCCGGCACAAAAGGAGATTCGCAAATGTGGGGCCCCACGGAAAAAAGCCCAGTCCAGTGAGGCTGCATATTTGTGTTACGACGGCACCAAGGGGTAAAAAAAAAAAAAACTTTAAGTGCCGGTTCACACTGAAGCGGCACGACTTCGGGGGCGACCTGTGAAGTCGCATGCACCGCGACTTTGGCGCGACTTGCACAGACTTCATAAAATAAATGTCTATGCAAGTTGCTCTAGGTCGCCCCGAAGTAGTACAGGACCCTTTTTCTAAGGCGGAGCGACTTGTGTCGCTCCTATTAGAACCATTCCTGTACCACACAATGGACCGCGACGGTGCACGACTTGTCAGGCTGACCAAGTCGCCTGACAAATCGTACTAGTGTGAACCGGCACTAAAACCCTTTAGGCAGATACACTTGCTACAAATCTCTGCTATAAAGTTGCTAGTGTGACATGACCCAAAGACATTTGAGAAGATAAACAGCAAAGTAGCAAGTGAACCAGAAAAAGTAACCAAAGTTGAGACTCTAAATTGTTAGTTTACACAAGTCTCACCACTCCTCTGGACCAGTGGTCTCCAAACTGCAGCCCATTTCTTGCCTTTATCTGGCTCTTGGGGCACTATTCCTTTCACTGACACCAAAGATGAAGCACCATTTAATTTCCACTGACACCAACAATGGGACACTATTCCTCAAACGGACACCAATTATAGGGCACTATGTCTCCCTCTAATAACAATGATGGGGCACTATGCCTCCCTCTAATTACCAATAATGGGGCATAATTCCTCCAATACAAATGATGGGGCACTATCCCAGTATCCCTCCTAATGCTCACAGGAGTTATGTCATTTATTTACTCCAATGGACCACCAAGACTGAGACCACCACTGATGTTGGGGCATTTTCACTCCAACTTACCACAGTCTGGCCCCCCTGAAGTCTAAAGAACAGTAAACTGGCCCTTTGTTCAGAAAGTCTGGAGACCCCTGCTCTAAACACTTTATTAAGTTTTTAACCGTTGCCACTAAGCCAGAAAGTGCCAACATTTTAGACATGTCTCCAGAGCAAAATGTAAAATCCTGCAATTGGGACACCTATTCCTTTAACAACTCCCAAAGATGGGAATTTATTTTCGTTTAGGCTCTTTTCTGTCCTTTCCTAGCATAAAAATACCCCGATGGGGATTTAACAATTCCCTACTCTATCTGAAATGTGGGCTGGAGGAGTGGCCCTGTCCGCATCCAGTGGCACACATCTGTTCCTGTATGAAATTAAACGCTCTGATGTGCAGAAAATATGTTTGAGGGTAGGAAAGATGGGATTTTAATGGTGCAAAGAGACCCAAAGTTATAAAAAAGTATGACAAAGTTTTATTAAGACTTTTTGATTTAAAATTTTACATATAATAAAACCACAGCCCAATAGTCATACGATTAGTATATTATGCAGTTATTCCCGCTCTACATTTTTCGCCAACCAATGGCTTCTTCAGGAGTGTGACAGTATTCACCGTCACTGGAAGTTAAAAACAGATAATTGATGGTTTGAATTGCTTCAGAATGGATGGTCATATTTGCCCGCAATATCTCCATATAGGAATATAAAGATTTATTCCCATTTGCCATGAAATCTGTTCTTCCTAAATGCTGTGTATATTACATATCTTTCAATGTAAGACAGGTTTTCCTTTTGTTGTGTATTGGGAGGGAATATGGATTGCCCTGTCTCATTGTTAAGTGTTAATGACCTCACATTGTTCTGCCTGTCTGCCTTAAGAGAAACTTATTATGGGATGTATATAGGTATGTGGATTGGATGCTAAGGGGGAGGGGGGATTGTCCCACATTGTATATTTTTCTGTACACTGTATGAGAATGTATAACTCTGTTCCTATTGGATGGTGAATGTTATGTCCAGTCTTCAACAAGGTCCACCTGGGTGGTAACCCTGTGGGTGAAAACTGTATATAAGTCTGTTTTCTTGTTTAATAAAGTGTTCTAGAGTTACTTCACCCTCAATCTAGAGTCCTGTCTCTTATTGGGGGAATCTGCTACAAGGGATTGCTATGGTCTTCCATACTCCCTTAGATAATCACTAAGCTCTTGTAAGAGCTTGTGTAAGAGCTTGTTCTGCTGTACTCTCTGGGGAAAGAGAGGTTCACCCACGAGAACCTGGAGCCTTGTTGTAGGACCAGGGTGGGTAGGAGACAACGAGACCATAACCAAGCTGCGGCGGTTCGTGGGGTCTGAAGTGGTTACGGTGTCTGGTCGAGTGCTTGGAGCCCTCGGAAAACACTAGAAGCATCTGTCAACGGAGGTACCCATTACAGGGGTGCCCTGTTCCGTTACAATGAGACTTGAGTCCGGCAAAAAAAAAACGCTATGAAATTGAAAAACATATTATTTAATCAGATTAATGCAATCTGATTCTGTCACACTGCGTTTTTCTAACCGTTTTGGGGTGTCTTAAACTTAACATTGACACCCCTTATGGTTCGCATGCAATTTCAATGCGGTGCGGGGTTCCCTGTGTTTCCCGCACCGCATATATGTGAACCAAGCCTTAGGCTCCATTCACACTTGTATGACTTCAAAATCACGTGACTTTGGAGTGCAGCTTTGGATGGGTGTGACTTGTCCCTCTACAAAGTCATACCCACTACTGTATATAAAACATTCAGGTATGACTTTTATGCAACTTTTGAGGGTTAACATTGAAGTCTATGGCCCTCAATTGCATGAAAGTCGGACCAAAGTAGCGAATAAATTACTTTGAAGTCTCTGCGACTTTAGGTCATACACTGCCTGGCCAAAAAAAAAAAAACACGCACTCTAATATTTAGTTGACTTTGATTACAGCACGCATTCGCTGTGGCATTTTCCAATAAGCTTCTGCAATGTCACAAGATTTATTTCCATCCAGTGTTGCATTCATTTTTCACCAAGATCTTGTATTGATGATGGGAGAGTCGGACCACTGCGCAAAGCCTCCTCCGGCACATCCCAATGATTCTCAATGGGGTTAAGTTCTGGACTCTGTGGTGGCCAATCCATGTGTGAAAATGATGCCTCATGCTCCCTGAACCACTCTTTCACAATTTGAGCCTGATGAATCCTGGCATTGTCATCTTGGAATATGCCCGTGCCATCAGGAAAGAAAAAATCCATTGCTGGAATAACCTGGTCATTCAGTATATTCAGGTATTCAGCTGACCTCCTTCTTTGGGCACATGCAGTAACTATCCAATAGTGTAGCTGCTGAATTTTAAAGAGGAAGTAAACTCTTCCTTTTTTTTTTAGTTTTTTTTTTTTTTTTTTTTTTTAGTTTTTTTCTTCCCTGCAAAGTAAATGCACAATGTGCGAGTATGCATAGTATACTAGTACATTATGTGATGCTTACCTCCAAACAAAGCCCTTGTCCTCCCCGCTGGAGGCCGCATCCAACTTAAGCCATCTTCTTTCCTGGTCTGCGGACTCCGGCTATGCTACTGGCCAGGAGCCACGTGACGTCACTCCCACGCAAGCGCGCGGGAGCCGCCACTCACAGCACAGGGCTCTGAAGAAATGGCACGGGCATGAGCCGATGACGTCATCGGCTGAATGAAATGTAAATATCCCCTAAACAGTGCAAGTTTAGGAGATATTTACAGTACCTATAGGTAAGCCTTACCTATATGTAAAAGTTAGAAGAGTGGGTTTACAACCTCTTTATTAAACACACACTCACCTGTCCCAGGATCCAGGATGCGACCGCCCGAACCCTTGGTTCTGCTCTGTCTCTAGCATCACTAGTGTGGGCACCCGGCTGTGACAGCTTGCGGCTTCAATGCTGGGTGCGCACTGAACGTCCTGAGTGGGCGGGCAATTTTCTGGGACCTGTGATGTGTTCCAGAAGATTGCCGGGAGGGAGGTGGAGAGGAGAACTTCCACTTGAGCCGCCTAGGCGATCTGAGTGGAAGTACGTACCTGTCAAATCTAGGTACCTGCCCCCCCCCCCCCCCAACAAAAAAATGACATGACAAATGTGGTATGTAAGGGTGTGAGGAGTACTTAAACCGGAAATTCCACTTTTGGGTGGAACTCTGCTTTAATTTTCAATGATAATGATAAACAGGACAAATAGGGTGAATATCCCTAACAAGGGCACAGACTGAAATAAAAACAGACAGGTGTTTTAATCCCTCTCCACTCTATCCAAAAGTAAAAAAAAGTTTTGCCTTTAGTTATGGTGCCGCATGCAGAACAATTTAAACATATTACTTTATAATTAAATAAAGACAAAAACGATGCTGGACTTGCAATGGTATGATGGGCCCTGGCCCTTTATTAACTATATTTAATAACTACATTACTTTAGTTCAGCCCCAAAGCTCGAACTAACCATACACATTAACGTAGCAATAACTGTGATCCAGTCAAAAAACTCAGACCACCCTTTGTATGACACCATACAAGAAAAACACACCCATTCATAACACTATGAACATAGGGAGGGCGGGAGGGACGAACTTCTTGGTCCTCTCCTGTCCACTGATTTTAAACCGTTAATTCACTCCCTTATATAGGGAATAACTGTCACTTCCAGGATTGAAATTCCTCCAATCAATACAGTAAATATTTTTTTTTTTTTTTTTAAATACCAATAGCCTTTTAGCTTTAACTGACCAATCCTGTCATCTGTAATTTGACCAATAGCAATATTTATATTCTATACAGTACATTTTTTTTTTTTTGGTCTTGCCACGGCCCCATACATGCATGGCAGGTACTATGACCCGCCATGCATTTCATGGTGCCGCATGCAGAACAATTTAAACATATTACTTTATAATTAAATAAAGACAAAAACGATGCTGGACTTGCAATGGTATGGTGGGCCCTGGCCCTTTATTAACTATATTTAATAACTACATTACTTTAGTTCAGCCCCAAAGCTCGAACTAACCATACACATTAACGTAGCAATAACTGTGATCCAGTCAAAAAACTCAGACCACCCTTTGTATGACACCATACAAGAAAAACACACCCACAAGCCATGCTCAACTTACGAGCATGGCACCACCACAAGGCCCAAACCTCTTTCAATACACGATTGCAAGTCCAGATTAAAAATGTCATTTGCAACTTCTGACAAATGAACCATATCCCATATATAAAAACCCCTTAAACCCCCTTCTAAATCCACATGTCTGAATGAAAAACCCCCCATAGAGGACATAAATTTAGAGATAGCCCTATTTACCTTTACACGTGTTTTCTCCAAAAAGAATTGCTCTTCCGAAAACCAACACAATCTGGGTATAATTTTGGAAAAAAACAAAAATACAAGCAGAAAACACAGACTGCAAATGCATAAGATCAGATTTAATATGCAATAACAAATCTACGCTTTTTCGGGAGCCTAAATCATTCCCCCCAAGATGAATAATAACCGCATCGGGGGAAGGCCAAATCAAACGCAGTTCATAAAAAACAGAACGGATGTCCCGCCAACGCATTCCACGCCTACCATACCAGAATAGCGAAGCAGAGGATGATGAAAAACCCAAATTTGTAGTATAAACCCGAACTTCTGCCCTCTTGTGGGCCCAAAAAACGAACGAATGTCCGACGATCCAAATAATTTTGCGGGAACCTGCAATTAAATACAAGAATTAGGACGGACATATGACTTGAAGGCAGAAGAACGCCATCTACCAATATTTCTAATAGAATCGTCAGACATACCAAATTGAGCAGCAGTGGTAGCTGCGCCAATTCGGAAGGAATGAGCAGAAATCGGAAGATGGCCCAAATTCAAATGGACCAAACATTTTTTTTAGAATAGAATTGAATTGAAAAACCGTCAGTGGGCTACCGTTTTGATGTATGAGAAATTGAAGAGGCCTGACTAACAAATAACTCTCAACCCGATGAACAGCGCAAATTTTAGAATTTTCGTATCGCCCCAGAGATATCCAATGCCCCTTACCAAATTGATCCGTTTTACTTCGCCTCAAAAAAACGCGAAGCACACCTCTGGTAACAGAAACATCAGAGAATCTTAAACCATCGATGGCAGATGATTTAGACGCCAGCAGCTCCGAAATGCGAAATGCACCGAAGAAGCACAAGCAAAAAGCGCATTGCAACAATACAGCTTCATAATGTGAAAAACAAACAGAATTGGAGGCCACACACAAATTTTCCAACAATGAAAGGGAAACAGCAAGCCTTCTATCAGGGGTAATATTAGACTTGCGATAACCCTTCAAAGCCAATTTCACTGAGAAAATTTCCATACATGAGCGGTGACCATGCAATTTCGCGAAAAACGAAATACCAGCCAAAGACTTGAGAATATGGGAATAAGAAAATTGTCTAATAAATAAATATTCCAAAAAGGACAAAACGTTTTTTTCAGAAAAAGAAAATTTACGAATATCACTGCCAACAAAAAAGGAAGACCACATACGCCACGCGGCGTGGTACGAGCGCCATGTAGAAGGAGCCAAGGAAGAGAAAATAGCAGAAGAAACCTTTGTCAAACCAGATTCCACAGGTGAGAAGGGCATGAAATGCCCAATGGATCCGCGCCGGGAGCTGCAATCCGAAAACGGTCCATCTGCTGGCGAGACAGAGAATCAGCAATAATGTTGGAAAATCCGGGAATATATTTAGCTTTTAGCCATATATTGAGTTTTAAACATAACAAAACTAAATACCTAAGAAGTGAAATGACCGGAAGAGACCTGGAGGACAAGCAATTAATTGCAAATACTACTCCCTTATTGTCGGAATGTAACAATATACGCTTATTACTAAATTGCAGTCCCCAGATCTCCAATGCAACCAGAACTGGAAACAATTCCAATAAAACTATGCAACCAGTCAAACCTTTATCTATCCATGTGACAGGCCAAGTAGCAGCTGACCAATGGCCGTTCCAGTAAACGCCATAACCATGCGAGCCGGAGGCATCAGTGAACAAATCTAAAGCAGAAGATGAGCAAAAACAATCTTGCCAAACGGTGTAGCCATTGAAAGAATCCAAAAATCGCAACCAAATTAATAAATCATCTCTAATGTCAGCCGACACAGAAATGAAATGACTAGGGGAAGAGACTCCGGAAATAGCCCTATACAACCGTTTAGTAAAGGCTCTGCCCATTGGCATGACCCTTGATGCAAAGTTGAGTAAACCTAGAAGAGATTGAATAAATTTCAACCTGACCTTCTTCTTACCTACAACAAAAGTCAAAAGTAAACGAATTTTAGATATTTTTGAATCAGGTAGACGAAAAACCATGGCAGTCGTGTCGATTTGAATACCTAAAAATTCAAGGCAAGATGTAGGATATACTGATTTTTCGACTGCCAATGGAACACCAAATTCACAGCAAATATTTTCAAAGTACATAAAACAAGATATGCAATCGGAAGACCCTGCCTTTCCAATAAAGAGAAAGTCGTCTAAATAATGAAGTACACTATCTGGACCCGACTTGCTAACAATTACCCATTCCAAAAATGTGGAGAATAATTCAAAATAATAACAGGAGATGGAGCACCCCATCGGCAAGCATTTGTCAAAAAAGAACTCTCCATCGAAACAAAAACCCAAAGAATCAAAAGCATTGGGATGAATGGGCAACAGTCGAAAAGCGGATTTTATGTCAGCTTTAGCAAGTAAGGCCGAGCAACCTGCTTTTCTAATCTTGGACAGTGCATCGTCAAATGTAGCATAAGACACAGAACATAAATCAGTATCAATCTCGTCATTCAATGATTCTCCTGACGGGAAAGACAGGTGGTGTATCAAACGAAATTCACCATCCACCTTCTTGGCTATGACCCCTAGCGGGGAGACCCTAAAATTAGGAAATGGGGGAGCAGAAAAAGGCCCTGCAACCCTACCGCTAGCAATCTCTTTAGCAATTTTGTGCCGGACGACGTCAGGATGCACAGCCACAGAAGGAAGATTGTCGTGAATTACACAACCTGTACCTGAAAAGGAAGGTAAAGAAAAACCAAAACAAAAACCCTGAATCAAAATATCGGCGGACCTACGGTTTGGGTAAACCCGTAGCCAGGGGAGCATTTTTTCCAAGCTCACCGTAGTTTCCGCCTTTAAGAAAAATTTGCTTCTCATTCGATTGACTACCAAGCGAAGCCTGTTTTTTGTAGCATTTAGATACAGGATGAGCCCCAGCACAATGCGAGCACTCGTGCCTGAATTTACAAGCATGCGGCCATTTACACATGCCATCGTTGAATCCAAAACAAACACCTTTTCTATGAGTAACAGAATTAGGAGGTTTCGGCACAAAAGCAGGCTTCTGCGGCAACAACAAGTTGAGCCATAATCCTACGTCTTTAACACCCCATTGCAAAGATTTATGGATGGACAGCTTCTGTCTGAACGATTTGTCATAAGCCAGCCAACCTAAACCAGGGAAATTCTTGTATGCTTCCAGCACTATATCCAAGTGCTGGAAAAGCCCGCTACACAATTCTGGTCTCTTTTCACCTAGCACACTGGAATAAATACAGAAACCCTGTAACCAATTATGGAATGTCCTGGGAGCTGCCCTGGATCTATCCTCGCCCATCTTATCATTGTCAAACTTCGAAAGCTTGAGGCCAGGAAGCAATGACAGGATGTCAACATACTCCCCTCTAAAAATTTTCTCTTTAACCGTCTCCTTAAGATGAAATCCTAAAGGAGATACTGGACAGGGTAAAGCTTCCTTTAAAGCAATCTCAGGTACCTTTCCACAATTACCAGCAAAAGCCTCATGATGAGCTACTGGAACTGGATCTACAACGTATGCATCAGAAGGAGAAACATCCACCAGTGCAACATTACCCCAAACCTCCTGCAGAGAGGCAGGAACCTCAGACTCATTAACATTTAACTCATTAACATCCCCACATATGGCAGAATCGCTTGTTATGGCAGAATCGCTTGTTAGCATTGGATTAGAAAATTTCTTACAAAAAGTAGACATAACTTGCACAAATTCAGAGATTAACATAGCATTAGCAGGGTGCTCACCTGCAACGGCTGCGTCACCACTGACCGCAGCACCGCTATTTGATACTTGGTCCGAACTTCTTGGTCCTCTCCTGTCCACCGATTTTAAACCGTTAATTCACTCCCTTATATAGGGAATAACTGTCACTTCCAGGATTGAAATTCCTCCAATCAATACAGTAAATATTTTTTTTTTTTTTTTTTTTAAATACCAATAGCCTTTTAGCTTTAACTGACCAATCCTGTCATCTGTAATTTGACCAATAGCAATATTTATATTCTATACAGTACATTTTTTTTACACACACATTTTTTTTTTTTTGGTCTTGCCACGGCCCCATACATGCATGGCAGGTACTATGACCCGCCATGCATTTCATTCTTTAGGTCCAAGGTGAGGGAGACCCCTCTTAGCTAGGTGTTCTCAATGAAAGATTTCCCGTTTGCCCTCCATCAGTGACAACAGTCTCCCCTAATGGAAGGGTGACACTGTGTAGCAGGAATGATAAGTAGCTCAGTAATTAGGGTTGCCACCTCATCCCTTTAATTCAGGACACATATTAATTACACAGGTTCTGAGGCCGATATAATGCATATAAGGCACCAAGTGAGTTTAATTACCACCTTAACCCCTTCTGGACAGGAAGGATTTTCCCCCTTAATGCCCAGGCCATTTTTTGCGATTCGGCACTGCGTTACTTTAACTGACAACTGCGCGGTCGTGTGACGCTGTACTTAAATAAAATTGATGTCCTTTCCCCAGAAATAGAACTTTCTTTTGGTGTTAATTGATCACCTGTGCAATTTTTATTTTTTGCGCTATAAACAAAAAAAGAGCGACAATTCTGGGAAAAAAAAATATATATATATTTTCACATTCTGCTATATAACATTCCCCAAAAAAAAAAAAAATTAAAAATCATATTTTTTTATCATTTTAGGCCGATTTGTATTCTGCTACATATTTTTGGTTAAACATTTTCCCAATAAGCGTTTTTTGATTGGTTTGCGCAAAAGTTATCACCTCTACAAACTAAAGGCCCGTACACACGTACCGATCGTCGGCATACAAACGTCGGCGGACGAAAGATCTGCCGATTGTACGCGTGTTAGTATGGTGCCTCCGACAGATGTCTGCGCACAATCCGCGGACAAAAGTCTTTCGTGCAAACATGAAAATTTTTGTCTGCGGACACCAGAACGGACGATTGTTCGCCTGTCAGTACAGAATTCGGCCGACAGACCGCAGATTTGCAAGACTGGGCATGCTCAGAAAATTAAAAACACAGGGAAAGTTAACCATTACATGACATCACTTCTGCAGTCAGCTGAAGTCTGCAGACAAAATTCTTGTGCTGTCCTTGTGCTGTCTTTGCACTTTTCAACAGACACCGACATCCCGGGGAGAAAAGACGAACATTTGTATGCCGACGATCGGTACGTGTGTACGGGGCTTTAGGGAAAGATTTTTGTCATTTCTATTTATTTTTTTTACTAGTAATGGCAGCGATCAGTGAATTTTAGCGGGACTGCGACATTGTGGCGGACAGATCCGACCCCTAAATTAAGTTTTTGACACTTTTAGGGGGGACCAGGGACTTTACTACAGCATACCTCCCAACTTTCTGAGATGGGAATGAAGGACACCTATAAGCAAAAGTATTAGGTACAAGACACACCTCCTGCCACACCCCCTTAAAGGAGAATTATATAAGAAAAAATGATTGGTTAAACCCACATGTGTTTTTTTTAACCACTACTATTCCTTTATATTGGCTTTTGAAATTTAAATGCAGCAATTTAGAAGCTGGATGAAAGGTTTAGCACTGGGAAACACTTTTTGATAGATAAATAGTACATTTTATATACAACTATATAGATCAGTCCAGACTGAGGGACAAATGAGGAGGAAGAAGGGACAGAGGGACTTTGGTCCGAATGAGGGACAGTCCATCAAAATTAGGGGCAGTTGGGAGCTATGCCACAGTAATCAGTGCTAAAAATTTGCACTGTTACTGTAATAATGACACTGGCAGAGAATGGGTTAACACCAGGGGCAATCAAAGGGTTATGTGTGAGCCTAGAGGGTGTTTTCTAAAGCTGGCCATACACTAGCCGAAAAATGGTTCAAACTAATTTTCTAAAAACGAAAAATCGGCCGTGAGAGTAGACGATCGTGCCATCATGTAATGACCGAAATTCGAACGATAAATCAATCAATGGACATTTTTCGTTCAGCTTGTCACATATGCCTAGTGCAAACAGTCCGGCCGAGAAACACATTAACAGACATCCCAACCTGCAAAAACTAATTTCAGGGAGGTGGCAAAGTCATTTCAGGGAAGTGGCACCCCCCCCCCTTCCCAATTTAACACAACCAGAGAATAATGAAATGAAATGTAATCAGTATACCTGGTCACTGTGGTGCTGCCCTGGTCACTGTGGTGCTGCCCTGGTCACTGTGGTGCTGCCCTGGTCACTGGGGTGCTTGCCTGGTCACTGGTGCTGGCCTGGTCACTGGTGCTGGTCTCTGGGTTAGGTCACAGTTGGTTGGAGGAGGTAATAAATACATACAGATGCCTGGCGAGGTCTCTCTGTGCAGTCAGTGTTGTGGCCGATCCGATGGCACGCGCCAAACTGCCTCCTGGAGTGGAAGCTGGCTTGAGACTTAAGCCTCGTACACACGCGTCGAAAATTGGCAGGGAATTTTCGGCCAATGACCGATCTGCCGATTTTCGGCTTGTTAGTATGATGCTTCCGACAACCAACTCTGACTTTTCGGCCGAAAAAAATCTGGTGTGCAGACTATAAAATTTTTGTTGCCCGTCAACACAACGGCCGATTTTCGTGCAGTCAGTACAGATTTTGACAGGGAAAAATCTAATGAGCAAGTCTGGGCATGCTCAGAGAAGAAAAAACACAAAGAAAACTAACCAACACATGACATCACTTCTGAAGTAGAATTTTGTTGGCCGAGAAAATTTGTGTGCAGTCTAGGCACATTCCAACCAACAAAACACCATTCTGGACAAAAGTCGAACGATCGGTCGGCCGATAATCGTTGCGTGTGTACGAGGCTTAAAGCTGGATACACACTAATCAACTTTTGTGGTTAGATTTCCTTCTCTATGTAGTGCAAGGGCCTGCCGGATTGCATACAAATTGAAAGTGTTTAGGTTTGACCTCATATTATATGGTTTTGGTAAGTCTAAAGGAAAAAGTCTTCAGAAAATCTTATAGTGTGTATGGTCCATAAGATGACTTACACTCACTGACACTGACAGCCGGGATATTGCCCTGAGCTTGCAGGTGTCGATGAGCTCAGGGGGGAAAGTGGGAGACTTCTGCGACTTGCGGGAGACTTGAGATGTCTGCATTAACCTTTCAATTTATCGTTCGTTCGGCAGAATTTTCCAAATTGTTCCTTCAATTTTTCGGCTCTGAAAAATTAAAAACAATTTTCTATTTGTGCTCATTAACTGGATGAAAAACGAACGATTGGACCAAATGACAGATTTTCAAACAATTTTTCAGCTAGTGTATGGCCAGCATAACAGTGTGGGGGATGGGCTTGTAATATCAACACAGAGACCTATGTTCCTAAATAGGAGGATCACAGGCGCTCTGTGTTGATAGCTGGGAGAACAGCAGTCTGCTGTGTTTACAACAGCAGACCGCCATTCTCTCTTCACGGGGAGAAATCACAGGTGCCCAGCAGCCCCTTGTGGATCTGCTGGTGAGTGGGTGTGGGCCCCCAGGATCGCTCCCGCCAACCATTGCACAGGTACGGCAATTTGTGGGAACCTGCGCCGTATACAAGTGGCGGCTGGTCAACAAGTGGGTAATAAGCCTCAGAACCTGTATAATTAATGTGTGTCCTGGTTTAAAGCGGAGTTCCAGCCATTCACTCACCTGTCCAATGGTCCAGCGATGCGGCCGCCCGAAGCCTCGATCCTCTCCCCCGGCGCCGGCATCACTGCTGTGGGCACCCGGCTGTTACAGTTTGCGGCTTCACAGCCGGGTACCCACTGCGCATGCGCGAGTCGCGCCGTGATTGGCCGGCAATCTTCTGGGACCTCTGACGTGTCCCAGAAGATTGCAGGGAGAGAGGGGGAGAGGAGTACCTGTCAAAACTAGGTACCCGCTCCCCCCCCAAACAAATGACATGCCAAATGTGGCATGTCAGGGGGTCAGGACTCCCTAAAGCGGAAGTTCCACTTTTGGGTGGAACTCCGCTTTAACCACTTTGCCGCTGCTCACTAGAGCTCTACTGCGGCAAAGTGGCTTGATAACGTCTGGCGGCGTAGACCTACGTCACCAGACATTCCCATCTCTCGGCGGTGCGCACGCGTATTCAGTCACAGCGGGAGTCGGGCCAGGGGAGGAGCGGCGCGATCGCCGCTACTCTTCCCCGATCATCGGGGATCGAGTGTGGAGATCCGCCTGCTTGTGTAAACAAAGCGGGCGGATCTCCTAAGTGACAGGCAGGGTCAGATAGCAGGGTTCAGCATAGCTGAACATGCGATCTGTCCCTGTGTCACATAGTCCCCTCCCCCCACACACGTCAGTAAGTACCAGGCATGCATTAACTCCTTGATCACCAATAAAAATTAACCCCTTCCCTGCCAGTGTCATTTTTACAGTAACAGTGCATATTTATAGCACTGATTACTGTAGTAATGTCACTGGTACCCCCAAAAGTGTCAAAAATGTCAGTCAAGGGTCCGATCTGTCCGCCGCAATGTCGCAGTCCCGCAAATAAAAATCGCAGATCGCCGCCATTACGCGTTAAAAAAAAAAAACACCAAAAATGACATAAATCTTTCCCTTAGTTAGTAAACGCAATAACTTTTGCGCAAACCAATCAAAATACGCTTATTGTGATTTTTTTTACCAAACATAGGTAGCAGAAAATAAATTGGCCAAAAATTATAAAAAATTTTGATTTTTACATTTTTTTGGGGGGGAATTTCATATTAAAAATGTGAAAAATATTGTTATTTTTTCAAAATTGTCGCTCTTTTTTTGTTTATAGCGCAAAAAGTAAAAATCGCACAGGTGATCAAATACCACCAAAAGAAAGCTCTGTTTGTGGGGAAAAAAGGACGTAAATTTCGTTTTGGTACGACGTCGCACGACCGCGTAATTGTCCGTTAAAGTCGCACAGTGCCGAATCGCAAAAAGTGGCCTGGACGTAAGACAGCAAAATCCTCCGGAGGTAAAGTGGTTAAAGGGATGAGGTGGTATACCCTCAGTATACCCTTCCCTTCCCCCTTGTAGTGTATGTTTATACACACACAGCCCGCACATGTCCCCGCCACTTCCTGTGTGCAGGGCGCCAACTTCCCCGGGAACAGGGAGCGCTGTGTGTACGGAGGGAGAGGATTGGTCTGTACGGCGATCCGTAGCTGATGATTGGACGGGATGGAGCGCTGTGTGTACAGAGGGAGGGGATTGGTCTGTACGGCGATCCGTAGCTGATGATTGGACGGGATGGAGCGCTGTATGGAGTAGTAGTGTGTGCTGAGCCCGGACAATGGAACACAACGTACAGAATGTTACCCTGGCTCTGACTTTGCCGATCAGCTGTCACATCTGTCTGGGCAAGGTAAGGACTTGTATAGGGCTACCCCATGTCACACACTGCCTACTCTGATCTGTATACATGTCAGGGATAGAGCCTGCTCGAGGTGTCATGGTGGACGATCATTGTAAACAAGGCAATGACACCGAGGACTTCCAGTGATAGACAGCTGCGATCTACCAGTGTCGGCTAACAATGCTAGTAGGGAATGCTGGGATTGGATCTTATGGCACCCAGGGTGTGAAAGCTATAAAATGAAGACTACTATAGGAATCAATCATACCATGTATGGATCAATGCAGGATCAATGAATGAAAGTATACAATTGTTGTCTCTGTTCACACTATATACATGGGTTGTGTATTCATGCAGCCTGGGTGCGTTTCTACACAGCACACCCTGCAACGCAGCACATTAACCACTTAGTGCCATGTCAGACATCGCATGTGATTCGCACTGCGCTGCACATGTGATGTCTGCCATGCGAATTCGCATTGCATTCGAACACAACTCACACAGGACCCTTTTTGGGGTCCGCAGCAGAATCGGATCACATGGGTGTTCACACCTATGCGATCCGATTCATGTCTGAACTGGCGGTTCGCACTGCGATATGCGACCTGATCTGGGGATGTCGTTAACTTTGTATTGACACCCCCAGCGATTCGCATATGGAAGTGTGAACTGCCTGCGAGTTTAAATGCAATGCAGGAACCCGCAGTGGATTTGCAGGGTTCCCGCATTGCATATGTGTAAACCGGGGCTTAAGGACCAGGCCTATTTCTGACACTTGTTGTTGTTTACAAGTTAAAATCAGTATTTTTTAGCTGGAAAATTATTTAGAACCCCCCCCCCCAAACATTTATAAATATTTTTTTAGCAAACACTATGGAGAATAAAATGGCAGTCGATACAATATATTCGTCATGCAGTATTTGCACAGCGGTCTTTCAAACATAATTTTTTCGAAAAAAATTTATTTCACTGTATTTAAAAAAAAAAAAAAAAAAAACAGCCCCGGTTCACAGTAGTGCGATCACAGAGATCGCATGTAATTCGGAGCGCACTGCTCCTAACATTACATGCGATCTCTTGTGCGGTGCAAATTTCAGCCATACACTTTGTATGGCTGAATTCGCACTGCATCCGCACTAAACACGCACCTGACCCTTTTTTTATCCGCAGCAGAATCGGATCGCATAGTGGTTCACACTAGTGCATTCCGATTCTGTGCAAACTTGCAGATCGCACTGCGATATGTGATCGCAACTGGGGGTGTCATTAACTTTTAACACCCCCTGCGTATCGCATATGGCAGTGTGAACTGCCAGGGGTGCGGACGCGATGCGGGATCACAGTGCATATTCGTAGCGTTCCCGCATCGCACAAATGTGAACCAGGACTAAGCCACGGTTCACACTTCTGCGTGTGCGGGGTTCGCATGTAATGTCGGAGCGCACTGCTCCGACATTACATGCGATCAGCTGTGCGAGTTTAGCCATACAGTTTGTATGGCTAAATTCGCATCGCACCCGCAGCAAACACGCACAGGAGGCATTTTTGCTGCCGCATCAGGATCGGATCGCACAGCGGTTCACACTTGTGCGATCCGACCCTTTGCAAACTGCACGATCGCACTGCGATATGCGATCAAACTGGGGGTGTCGTTAAGATTACATTGACACCCCCAGCGGATCGCATATGGCAGTGTGAACTGCCGGGGGTGCGTGTGCGATGCGGGAACAGGCTGCAAATTCGCAGCCTTCCCGCATCGCATCAGTGTGAACCGAGCCTTAAGCTAGCCCAATATTTTTGTATATTATGAAAGATGATGTCACGTCGAGTAAATAGATACCTAACATGTTACCGTTTAAAACTGCGAACACTCGTGGAATGGCGAAAAAACGACAGTACCTAGAAATCTCCATAGGCAACAGTTTAAAAATTAACGGTTACTAGTTTAGAGTTAGAGGAGGTATTTTTAGAATTATTTGTCTCACTCTGGCGATCGCGGCGATACCTCACTTGTGGTTTGAACATTGTTTTCATTTTTTGGGGGCGTGATTTACATATGCTTTTCTTTCGTGCATGAGCTTACAGCGACTGGGGCGCTTTAAAAATATTTTTTTTTCCTATTTATTTTATTTAATTTTTTATTTTTAGCATAATTTAAAAAAAAAATAAAATCTGATCACTTTTATTGCTGTCGCAAGGAATGTAAACATCCCTTATGACAGTAATAGGCAGTGACAGGTAGGGCTGCAACGACGCGTCGAAAAAAATCGTCGACGTGCGTGAAAGGCGTTGACGCGTCAATACGTGACGTCACACGCCCCCTGGCCGGCCGCAGTGCCGCTGTAAGCATTTCCGGCCGGGTGAAATCACCCCCCCCCCTCGGCTCCGTCCACACCAAAGTCGGAGACAAGAGGACCATGAATACCTGAGGAGCTGTTCAGGATGAGCGCTGACCGTCTCCAGCACTCCCGTACTCCGCCGCAACACCTTCGCCATCCTCCCCGATCACCCAGGTACTCAGAGATATCACATGTGCGGCACTACACCGGATGTGGCTTGTAATGGTCTGTACTAGGTGGGAGGGCTTACTGAGGGGTCTGCACTGGGAGGGGGGGGGGGCTTACTAAGTCGTCTGTACTAGGCGGGAGGGCTTACTGAGGGGTCTGTACTGGGAGGGGGGGGGGCTTACTAAGTGGTCTGTACTAGGTGGGAGGGCTTATTGAGGGGTCTGTACTGGGAGGGGGGGGCTTACTAAGTGGTCTGTACTAGGTGGGAGGGCTTATTGAGGGGTCTGTACTGGGAGGGGGGGGCTTACTAAGTGGTCTGTACTAGGTGGGAGGGCTTATTGAGGGGTCTGTACTGGGAGGGGGGGGCTTACTAAGTGGTCTGTACTAGGTGGGAGGGCTTATTGAGGGGTCTGTACTGGGAGGGGGGGGCTTACTAAGTGGTCTGTACTAGGTGGGAGGGCTTATTGAGGGGTCTGTACTGGGAGGTGGGGCTTACTAAGTGGTCTGTACTAGGTGGGAGGGCTTACTGAGGGGTCTGTACTAGGTGGGAGGGGGCTTACTGAGGGGTCTGTGCTGGAAGGGGGCTTACTGAGGGGTCTGTGCTGGAAGGGGGCTTACTGAGGGGTCTGTGCTGGAAGGGGGCTTACTGAGGGGTCTGTGCTGGAAGGGGGCTTACTGAGGGGTCTGTGCTGGAAGGGGGCTTACTGAGGGGTCTGTACTGGGAGGGGGGCTTACTAAGTGGTCTGTACTAGGTGGGAGGGCTTACTGTGGGGTCTGTACTGAGAGGGGGGCTTACTGAGGGGTCTGTATTAATTACAGGATTAATTAGCTAATCAAAAAAACACTCAATTAAGCAAAAAAATAAAATTAAAAAAATAATCGTTAGATTAGTCGACTAATCGTAAAAATAATCGATAGATTAGTCGACAGACAAATTAATCGTTAGTTGCAGCCCTAGTGACAGGTACTCTTTATGGAGGGATTGGGGGTCTAAAAGACCCCTCCACTGCACTTCAAAGTATTCAAAATACCAAAATCGTATTTTTAAATACTGACAGTTATTTTTAAATGCAGGCATCATCCCGGTACAACCACTTCTCTGAGCTGACGTACAGGTACGTCGATTCGCGGGAAGTAGTTAAAAAGGTTCCAGCACTACTTTTTTCGGGATTTCTTACGACTTGCGTAAACTTCAGTTAAATAAAGTCGCAAGCTGCAATGAAATCAAAGATCCAGATCTCACTGATCTGCGGCTTTGAAATCACATTGAGTAGCGTGATTTTAAAAGCCGCATTGGTGTGAACCAGGGCTAAAGTGCCTACTGCTTCAACATGCTTTTTTGATGAGTTTTTAATGATTTAGTGATGGTTTTTCGAACCGTTAATGAATCTTGGCAAATTCCCTGTGTGTGTTGATTTTCTGTTTGTTCTAAGGGGCCCAGTAGAACACTAGCTCTAGTACCCTTGTCCAGCAGATCCCCCGCTCGGTAGTAACCCCCCCAGCTCTGCCAAACCCCCGCTCCATAATAATCCCCCCGGGCTCTGCTGTTCCTCTTCTCGGTAGCAACCCCCCCAGCTCTGCTGATCCTCCCTTTCAGTAGTAGCCCCCCAGCTCTGCCGATCCCTGGCTCAGTAGTAGCCTCCCCTCCCAGCCCCGCCGACCCCCTCGCTCAGTAGTAGCCTCCCTGCCACGCCGACCCCCTCGCTCAGTAGTAGCCTCCCCGCCCCGCTGACCCCTCGCTCTGTAGTAGCCTCCCTGCCCCGCCGACCCTTGCTCAATAGTAGCCTCCCAGCCCCGCCGACCCCCCCCCCCTCGCTCAGTAGTAGCCTCCCCGCCCCGCTGACCCCTCGCTCAGTAGTAGCCTCCCCGCCCCGCCGACCCCCTCGCTCAGTAGTAGCCTCCCCGCCCCGCCGACCCCCTCGCTCAGTAGTAGCCTCCCCGCCCCGCTGACCCCTCGCTCAGTAGTAGCCTCCCTGCCCCGCTGACCCTTGCTCAGTAGTAGCCTCTCAGCCCCGCCAACCCCATCCACCCCCACCCTGCTCAGTAGTAGCCTCCCAGTCCTGCCAACCCCTCGCTCAGTAGTAGCCTCCCAGCTCTGATCCTCTGATTTACTGATCCTCCTCTCTCTCCAATTCACGCTCACCTCCCGCTTTATTACTTCCACGCTGCACACCACGTGTGACATCACTAGTTTCTCCTGCTCTGGTCCCCGAGCTCTGCTGTTCCTCTGCCACTCAGTCCTCTCTCTCCAGTCACCGCTCACCTTCCACTATAGCGCTCCCCAAAAGCTTGTTCACATGAGCGGAGCGCTCTAAAGAGCAATCCATGGGGGGGAATGGGTTTTCAGAGGGCATTTGAAAGGCAGTGATGAGGCTTTTTCATGCTTTTATTTATTTATTTATTTATTTTTTTTACATGAATATGCCTATGTGGCATCTATATATCTGATCAGAGAATTAATACTAGTTCACTGTTCCCTAAGTGCCACCTTTACTAAATTTGCACTGTTCAGAATCAGATAGTGTCTGTACTAGAATACTGACCAAATATCAGGAACTGATTTCCGATTCACTTGTCCCAATGCTTTCTTTTATCTACAAAGCTTAGTAGAAGGCCTGGCTCGCAGTGTTCACTCTAATTTATCCCAAAGACGTTCGATCGGGTTGAGGTCAGGATTCTGTGCAGGCCAGTCAAGTTTCTCCACCCCAAACTCGCTCATCCATGTCTTTATGGACCTTGTTTGTGCACTGGTGCGCAGTCATGTTGGAACAGGAAGGAGCCATCCCCAAACTGTTCCCACAAAGTTGGGAGCATGAAGTTGTCCAAAATGTCTTGGTATGCTGACACCTTAAGAGTTCCCTTCACTGCAACTAAGGGGCCAAGCCCAACCCCTGAAAGCAACCCCACACCATAATCCCCCCTCCACCAAATGATTTGGACCAGTGCACAAAGCAAGGTCCATAGAGGTGTGGAGGAACTTGACTGGTCCTGACCACAACCAGACAGAACACCTTTGGGATGAATTAGAGCAGATACTGCGAGCAAGGCCTTCTCGTGCCTGACCTCACAAATGCGCTTTTGGAAGAATGGTCATACATTCCCATAGACACTTCTAAACCTTGTGGACAGCCTTCCTAGAAGAGTTGAAGCTGTTATTGCTGCAAAGGGTGGGCCAACTCAATATTGAACCTACAGATTAAGACTGGGTAAAGGCAGGCGTCCCAATACTTTTGAAATTATAGTGTGTCTGGATGAAGCCTGCAGCTACAGGCATCATCCAGATGTCTCTTCTTTTTTTTTTTTTCTCAGCCGGCGATTCCCTACATTGTAAAAGCCGTTATTGCAGCTGTTTAGCCACTTGATTGCTTTTGCTGGTGATGGGAGAGGACATCAACCCCCCCACACGCCGCCCTTCAGTGCTGCTCTGGTCTCTCTCTCGTGATCGGGGAGCCAGAGAATGAATCTGCAGGCGGTGGTGACAGTTTACCATAGAGCTGGTCCCTGCCCAACTCTTTGACCCTCAGAGGCATAAAGCAACATCATAACATTACTTGCGGCGACAGCAGATGCAAAATACTGCTTTTTTTTGTTAACTGGAAAGCCTGAAATCGATATATATATTTTTTTTTTTTTTACATGCCTTCTCTAATGTTGGAGGCTCTGGTGTAAGCACTACCATGGAGGCAACACCTTACGTAAAATGAGGCTGAAGGGATACAGTGGGGAACATAATTATTTGATCCCCTGCAGATTGTGTTTTGCCCACTTACAAAGAAATGAAGAGCGTATAATAATTTTTATCATAAGTGTATTTTAAATGATAAAGGCAGGATATCAACCAAAAATCCAGAAAAAAACACATGATATAAATGTTATAAATTGAATTGCAGTTCAGTGAGTAAAATAAGTATTTGATCCCTAAGCAAAACATGACTTAGTACTTGGTGGAGAAACCCTTGTTGGCAAGCACAGAGGTAAGATCTTTCTTGTAGTTGGTGACCAGGTTTGCACACATCTCAGAAGGGATTTTGGTCCACTCTTCTTTACAGATCTTCTCTAAATCCTTAAGGTTTCTTGGCTGTCACTTAGCAACTCGAAATTTCAGCTCCCTCTATAAATTTTCTATAGGATTAAGGTCTGCCGACTGACTAGCCCACTCCATGACCTTAATGTGCTTCTTCTTGAGCCACTCCTTTGTTGCCCTGGCGGTATGTTTTGGGTCATTGTCATGCTGAAAGACCCATCCTTGACCCATCTTCAGTGTTCTGGCTGAGGGAAGAACACAAGATTTTACAATATATGGCCCCGTCCTTTGGCCCCATCAATGCGGCAAGGTCAGTCTGTACCTTTTAGCAGAGAAACAGCCCTAAAGCATCATGTTTCCACCTTTGTGCTTGACTGTAGGGATGGTATTCTTGGGATCATAGTCAGCATTTTTCCTTCCTCCAAACATGGCAAGTCCCCCTCCTCAAGAAGGCACAATGCAGTAATTTGTAATAAAAAAAAAAAAAGGCAGCGCTCTAAAAAAAAAAGGGGGAAAACTAGATCTGCTAACAAAATAGTGCAAATTATACATACACACAAAGAATGAATATAAAACAGTTGCAGCGATAAAACATAATAAGAAATCCCAATATGAGTCCAAAAAGATATATAAATCAAATACAAGAAAAGTGTCTCAGTGTAAAGAACAAAAAATGAATATTGACACTTGTGACCGTTGTCCTCCACCGTATATATAAAGTGCACACTCACCAGAGCTTGTTGCTGTCCAAATTATAAGACCGCAATAACGCATGTAGCTACTGGTGTCTAGGTTCTTTTTGGTCCTGAAGAGCAAGATTGGCCAATAGAGAGAGTCTCCTTATGTGGAACCATGGCATAAATTAAGCGAATATGGACATCCAAATAAAAAGTATAGAGATACACATGGTGTAGTAATCAATATAAAAAAATATTTAATAAAAAATGCAAAATAGTTAAAATGACACAGACAAATCGCATTATAAATGTAACGGAAAGCGGCCAACTAAATGAAAAAGGGAAAGGTGAAGAAGTAAAATCCCAAAGTATTTGGGATTTGTTATAGCACTTGCTACTATTAACCAGGAATGGACAATTGCTTGTCAATATCCTGGGTAGAAAAAATGGTGGGCAAAGGTAAAGTGGTTAGGATGATAAATAAATAAACCCAATATATAAATAGGTAAGTGCGTAATGAATGTGACTGAATGAATAATATAATAAATCACAATATAAAAATTAATGTCACAATAAAAACCATATGTGCCATAAAGTGCAAAGTAGTGCCAAAAAAGTCCAAGTAAAAGTTCATAAGTGACTTCAGTGCATGAATAAATAAAGCTTGAGTGCCAAGTAAGGGAAAGTGCAGGTACTTTGTGCTGGGTCCTCCAGTAGTCCAACTGCTGGTACTTGTGGTATGGGCCTTGTGGAATAATGGGGGGTGTGCACTCACCAGAAGTTGTGGGTCTTAAATACCGTACGGTAAAAATACCTTTTGAGCCTTAAGGCCTCCTAGGCCGGGAAGTTGACTGCTGGGCTTTGTAGTCCCATACGATCCAGGGTCCCTCTCCTGGATAGCCTGGATCCTCAGGGTCCGGTCAGGGTAAAGAATAAAAAGCTCCAAATAGTGCAGTACCGTTAAAAATATCCTTTTAATAAAGTAATTGCGGGATGCACAGTACATAAAAGTATAAAATCTCGGGGTTACATCTTGCCGAAAATGGCGCCTGTGAGTGGAGAGCGGTAACTACCGACTTGCGTTCCACCAGGCTCCCAGAACATGCAGCGTGCGTTCCACCTTCCTTCTAATGTATACTAGCCCACAAGTGGTTTGTGGTGCACATTTAGGGAAATGGTACATTCATTTAGAAGGTCTTCAGTCCAATAAAGGAGGTAATTCTAGGTAGCTGAGTAGCATATTTCTATAAATAATAATACAAGACTGTCACCTGTAATTATTTAAATGCAATGACCTTGCTTTTGGTTGTTGCCCAGCTCTACTACTAAACCTCTGTGTGCTGTGTAATGCGTCAGACAGCGTTCCTGATTTATAATCCTTTTTCCTCTTCTTTACAGGTACGACAGCCCGTCATTTGCGTCAACCATCATGTTTTCTGTTCGAGTTGCATTGACTTGTGGCTGAAGAACAACAACCAATGCCCAGCCTGCAGAGTCCCTATTACACCTGATAATCCCTGCAAAGACATCATAGGTACTGAGAATGGCCTTTTTACTCTGCGTCCTTCGGGATAGTTACAATTTAAGATAAAATAAGACCAAGCCCTATAAACTTTTTTTTTTCTTAGAATATATAGTGGTCTTGTACATGTACTAAATCCATTTGTTTTTTAAGTCAACTAAATTTGAAATTTATGTATTTGGTGCAGATTTTTTTTTTTTTTTTTTTTTTTTATATTTTATCAAAAAATTGGGTTATTTGTTGCATTTTTGTGCCCCTTTAAAATTACCTTTTTTAGTGTGTGTTTTTTTTTTTTTTTTTTTTACTGAAATGTTGCGTTCTTACACCTTTGAGGTAATAATAAAGCTTTATTTAGCTGTCTTTCTTTCTTTTTTTTTGTCTTTCTTTCTTTCTTTCTTTCTTTCTTTCTTTCTTTCTTTTTTTTTTTTGTCTTTCTTTCTTTTTTTTTTTTGTCTCTTTCTTTCTTTTTTTTTTTTTTTTGTCTCTTTCTTTCTTTCTTTCTTTCTTTCTTTTTTTTTTTTTTTGTCTCTTTCTTTCTTTCTTTCTTTCTTTCTTTTTCTTTTTTTTTGTCTTTCTTTCTTTCTTTCTTTCTTTCTTTTTCTTTTTTTTGTCTCTTTCTTTCTTTCTTTCTTTCTTTCTTTTTTTTTTTTCTTTCTTTCTTTCTTTCTTTTTTTTTTTTTTCTTTCTTTCTTTCTTTCTTTCTTTCTTTCTTTCTTTCGTCTCCTTTCTTTCTTCTCCCTCTGTCAATCACAGCCAGTAAGGCAATGAGGAGAGAGCAGGGGCGGGGCTGAGCCACGCTCTGTATGTGACTGGACAGACAGAGCAGCAGCTTGGGAGCGAGCCTGCTTGGGTGCTCCTATTCCAAGCTGCTTGCTGTGGTGGGGGAGGGGTGGGCACTCAGCAGGAGGGAGGGGCCATGAGCACCGGTGGGGGACTTGGGAAGGGTCGGGGCTGCTTAGTACAAAACCTATTTATAAGTATGCTTGGTATTTTTTTAAGAAGAAACAAACTGTCTTTAATATCACTTTAAAATAGCCTATTTACACACCATCTAGGTACAATTTTTGTAAGCATTTGAAAGTAGATAACACATACTTATTATGAGAGGTTTCAATCAGACAGAGGGAGCCACAAAGTTATCGGGGTATGCTGTGCCATCTCTATCTAGAAGCTAACCTATAATGCCCTGGGGATGCTTTATCAAAATAACAAAAAACATAAAACGTGGTTCCAAATTTATTATGGTTTCCCTTTTTAGCATCTGTTTTGAGCTCTAGCTATTTGCATTGATAGATATTTTCTTTTGTAGGAGGGACAAGTGAAAATGAACGTGTGCTCAGTCATTCAGTGCGAAAACACCTCCGAAGAACTAGACTTGAGCTCCTTCAAAAAGAGTATGAGGTAATGTAATTTGCATATATTTTTGTACCATGTGCCATATTCAGCATTTATAATGTAATTGCTGCTGGAAATTTTATGTTACTGTTTTGGTTACTTTGGGGCATATTTTATTAATCACAAATTTTGACTTTTCCAAACATTCACTGTAAGTGAATCTTTCAGGTGCATGTACTTTAAAATGGCAGTGATTGCTTCACCACTAGTAAATGTTTATTGTCACTGCTCTATAATTATGCTTGTTTTATGTTCTCCTGGAACTATCCTTTAGTTACTAGCTTCAGATATTACACATTGATGATTTAAATCCTCCTACATAAGCTGTACCTGTTTATCTGCAGTCTTCTCTCCTCCACAAATACGCAGTTTGGATGGTATTTCTCAGCTTCCGGAAGGCAAGGGGTGGGGATCTGATTTCACACACTGCACAGTACAGAGCTGAGTGTAATCAGAATCTTGATTGTAGGGAATGGACACACTCCATTTAGGCCCCTTTCACACATGGTGTCCGTTTGTCCGTTTTTCATCCATCCGTTGACGGATGAAAAACGGACATCAATGTATCTCTATGTAAAAACGGATGACAACTGATGATCATCAGTTAACATCCGTTTTCATCCACTTCCGTCAACGTCCGTTTTTTTGAACAGATGAATGCCCTATTTTTCATCCGTCAAAAAAACGGATCGGACGAAAAACGGATGACAACGGATGAAAAACGGATGTCAACTGATGACAACGGATGAAAAACTGATGACAACGGATGAAAAACGGACGACAACGGATGAAAAACGGATAACAACTGACGAAAAACGGATGAAAAACGGATGAAAAACGGATGAAAAACGGATGAAAAACGGATGAAAAACGGATGAAAAACGGATGAAAAACGGATGAAAAACGGATGAAAAACGGATGAAAAACTGATACATTTGACGTGACTGAACTGATGAACTGAATGGACTGTATGTGTGAAAGGGGCCTTACACAATCTCACTGGGAAACATGCACAGCTGAGGCTGTCGGTAACCTGCTGTGGGCTGGTGGGGTGGGCCATCTGCAAGGATTGCCTGGTGTCTGGAAAAACCATCAGAAGTGACTCATGCGGATAGAAAGCAGACAAGATCCACACTAAATGCCAAGTACACACTATGAGGATATGCTTTGTTCCTTTTTGTTATTTCAGAGGTTTACTACCACTTATAAAAAAGAAAAAAAAAATCCATACTTTCAATCATGAACCCTCTATAAGGTGCAACATACTTTTTCTCTTGAACTTTACTTTTTCAAGAAGAACTGGCAAATCCCAGATAACTTTATTCTGAAAGGTAGAAGAAGTTCAATATCGGGGTATGTTACCATATGGTGTAGGTCATGTCTGGTTCCTCAAATGTAGAAATGATGATGTAAACTTACCATCAAGATCTTATGTCTATACCCTCCTCCTAATGAAGAATACGCTGGATGTGGATAAGGCTGTATAAAATAATAGAACTTTTCACAATTAGGAGTAGTTCTATGCAAAATAGGTCAGTGTTGGTTGAGATTTTCAACGTGAATTATGTATTGCATTTAACCATATTTCAAAGTGTCTGGACTGAGAATCTTTGCAAGCAGCTACTAATTAGAATCTCCCTATCCCGTCTCTGTTGTGGTAGGAGAGAATAAAATGAAGGATCTTATTGCTGGTGGCCCTAGGAACACGGTTTGTCAGCAGATCTTCACCCTCTCTTAAGTATATTGAGTTTTACTCCCTCCCTCCCCCACTTTTAAAACTATTGAATATTGAAATTATTTCTTGCATGTCGGGTTGTACAACATACTGGCATCCACCAGACCCTACAGGATACATTAGTTATGTAAGATCTGGGTGGATGAACCACAGCACACATCAGGGTGTCAGGCATCTGATAACACAGGAATCAGGATTGTCACATGTGAAGATTCAGCCTGAGGCCGTAGCTCTGGGGGATCCCACAGAAGAGGTAAGTATTAAAGAGGAAGTAAATCTTCCTCTGTAACCTGTACCTATAGGTAATCCTATGATAAGTCTTCCCTATAGGTACTGTATATATCTCCTAAACATACACTGTTTAGGAGATATTTACTTTGCATGCAGTCAGTGACATCACTGGCGCATGCGCTCTGAAGGAACGGCCACCCGTATCGATCCTTCAGAGCCCTGTACCATGAATGGTGGCTCCCATGTGCATGTGCAGGAGTGACCTCATTGCGGCTTCGGCCAATCAGATGGCCGGAGGACACAAACCGGAATGAAGACAGGTGAACATGTAAGCCGTGTGTGAGTGGAGCTGCGGGGACTTCGTTCGAAGGTAAGTATTTCATAATGAGCTAGTATGCAATGCTAGATAGCTCATTATTTTGTCTTTCAGGGTCGTTTTTGGAGGTTTACAACCTCTTTAAGAGCCACTTTTTGTTGTCCCCATTTTTTTTTTTTTTTTTTAATTTTCAGTTGAGTTATTCTCTTAAAGTGCTACTAAACCCACAACAGTAAAATTGGTCTGTATATGCACTAAAGAATGCTTGTTATACGCACTGTGGAACCTAAGGGGTTAATCCTCTACATTGTGTAAAAGGTTGTTTGATCCGGTGTTCTCTAATCCTCCCCTTCTTCCACTGTTCTCAAACCATCTACTTAACCTCCCTGGCGGTATGATTCTTTTGGATTTTAGGTGCTGAAAGCGGTACCATTATTTTGCATGTAATTCTTGTGAATAAGCAGCCCAAACCAACTATTTACATTTATTATATATACAGTGGGTACGGAAAGTATTCAGACCCCCTTAAATTTTTCACTCTTTGTTATATTGCAGCCATTTGCTAAAATCATTTAGGTTCATTCTTCTTCCTCATGAATGTACACATAGCACCCCATATTGACAGAAAAACACAGAATTGTTGCAGATTTATTAAAAAAGAAAAACTGAAATATCACATGGTCCTAAGTATTCAGACCCTTTGCTCAGTATTTAGTAGAAGCCCCCTTTTGATCTAATACAGCCAGGAGTCTTTTTGGGAAAGATGCAACAAGTCTTTCACACCTGGATTTGGGGATCCTCTGCCATTCCTCCTTGCAGATCCTCTCCAGTTCTGTCAGGTTGGATGGTAAACGTTGGTGGACAGCCATTTTTAGGTCTCTCCAGAGATGCTCAATTGGGTTTAAGTCAGGGCTCTGGCTGGGCCATTCAAGAACAGTCATGGAGTTGTTGTGAAGCCACTCCTTCGTTATTTTAGCTGTGTGCTTAGGGTCATTGTCTTGTTGGAAGGTAAACCTTCGGCCCAGTCTGAGGTCCAGAGCACTCTGGAGAAGGTTTTTGTCCAGGATATCCCTGTACTTGGCCGCATTCATCTTTCCCTCGATTGCAACCAGTCGTCCTGTCCCTGCAGCTGAAAAACAGCCCCACAGCATGATGCTGCCACCACCATGCTTCACTGTTGGGACTGTATTGGACAGGTGATGAGCAGTGCCTTGTTTTCTCCACACATACCGCTTAGAATTAAGGCCAAAAAGTTCTATTTTGGTCTCATCAGACCAGAGAATCTTATTTCTCACCATCTTGGAGTCCTTCAGGTGTTTTTTAGCAAACTCCATGCGGGCTTTCATGTGTCTTACACTGAGGAGAGGCTTCCGTCGGGCCACTCTGCCATAAAGCCCCGACTGGTGGAGGGCTGCAGTGATTGTTGACTTTCTACAACTTTCTCCCATCTCCCGACTGCATCTCTGGAGCTCAGCCACAGTGATCTTTGGGTTCTTCTTTACCTCTCTCACCAAGGCTCTTCTCCCCCGATAGCTTAGTTTGGCCGGACTGCCAGCTCTAGGAAGGGTTCTGGTCATCCCAAACGTCTTCCATTTGAGGATTATGGAGGCTACTGTGCTCTTAGGAACCTTAAGTGCAGCAGAAATCTTTTTGTAACCTTGGCCAGATCTGTGCCTTGCCACAATTCTGTCTCTGAGCTCTTCAGGCAGTTCCTTTGACCTCATGATTCTCATTTGCTCTGACATGCATTGTGATCTGGAAGGTCTTATATAGACAGGTGTGTGGCTTTCCTAATCAAGTCCAATCAGTATAATCAAACACAGCTGGACTCAAATGAAGGTGTAGAACCATCTCAAGGATGATCAGAAGAAATGGAAAGCACCTGAGTTAAATATATGAGTGTCACAGCAAAGGGTCTGAATACTTAGGACCATGTGATATTTCAGTTTTTCTTTTTTAATAAATCTGCAACAATGTCAACAATTCTGTGTTTTTCTGTCAGTATGGGGTGCTATGTGTACATTCATGAGGAAGAAGAATGAACTTAAATGATTTTAGCAAATGGCTGCAATATAACAAAGAGTGAAAAATTTAAGGGGGGTCTGAATACTTTCCGTACCCACTGTGTATGTATATGTATATATATGTATATGTATATGTGTGTATATATATATAATATATATATATACACACACACACACATAATATATATATTGTGTGTGTGTGTGTGTATATGTGTGTGTGTATATGTATGTATGTGTGTATATATATATATATATGTGTGTATGTATGTATGTATGTATGTGCATATATATGTGTGTGTATATATATATATATATATATATATATATATTATACAGTAAAACCTTGGTTTGAGATTAACTTGGTTTCAGAGCGCTTTGCAAGACAAGCAAAATTTTCAAATAAATTTTGACTTGATATACAAGTAGCCTCAAGTCACAGCTGAGTATAAAAGAGAAGAGAGGCGCCTCTAAGTGTAGCAATATGGTTAAATTTAATGAAGGTACAACATTTAGCAACTCACATGGTTGATGATTGGAACAGGCCCATCTAAGGATGCAGGCATCCAGGCTAAAGCTATCCACATAGACCATCCTCCGCACCGCCATCTACGTCATCCCTTCCATGCTGCCCCTCGCTTTCAGATCGCTTTACTGCAGGGTGGTCTTTCCGGTCAGGATTACAGACTGGCAGCCGGCGGTGCAGAAATAGTCTATGTGAACAGCTTTACCCCAGATGCCTGCATACTTAGATGTGCCTGTTTTATTCATCAACCATGTGAGTTGCTAAATGTTGTACCTTCATTAAATGGAACCATATTGCTACACTTAGAGGCGCCTCTCTTCTCTTTGATACTCTGTAGCTCTGGCTGGATTTTGCTTCTAATCCCCTTGTGGAAGCGGCTATTTGTGGATGGACATTTTATGGTTATATAACCTATCGCAATGCTATAATCTTTTTATATGGACTATAAACTGAAGGACATATGAATAAATGGTTGTGGAACGAATCATCTGAGTTTCCATTATTTCTTATGGGGAAATTTGCTTTGATATAAGAGTGCTTTGGATTACAAGCATGTTTCCGGAACGAATTATGCTCGCAATCCAAGGTTTTACTGTGTGTATATATATGTATATATATATATATATATATATATATAGTACAGTAAAACTGCAGGAAAGGGCACTGGGGGGGCAAACTAATGTGATTTTTTTTTTTTTTTATTTTGAATTGTATCAGTGTGTTTTTACATTTGAATTTGCCGCTGGTTCCACCCCCCTGCGTACGTCACGTCGTAGGAGACGGAAGCCGGGGCATGGAGAGGATCGGGAGGAAGATCCGCCGCGAGACACCTTAGGGACACATCGCTGGATCCCGGTGACAAGGTAGGTAACCCTGCTTACAGGATCCAGCGATGCTTCTGGCGGTGCCCAGAGTGTGGCTCGGGGGTTACCGCTTTTGGCTCTGAAATTTAACCCCAAACCACGCTCGGGAATACCGCTAAAAAGGTTAAAGAACAGAGCCTTGGGGACAAGTTGCACATGCTCTGTTTGGTGTGTTTTGCTAGAGAGTTTTTTTTTCTTGGGAGGGTCAATCGGCACTGTCCAGACAGAGGGTCAGGGGTCCTGTAGCCTCATAGGACAATCAGGGGAGAATGAAAACCCCTCCTACAAGCTTTAACCAAACACTCATAGAAGCCACAAGACTGCTCTAACTGCTGATGAGAAAATATATTTTCTCCTTACGTCCTCCGACAGTCGCCGCCCCTCCATATTCATCACAATGGGGTTATGACCTTTGCTCCGTAGGAGTAGCTAGGCAACAGAATATGTTAGTACAAAGGCTTTTAACATATCCCACCCCCAGGGGGTGGTCCCCTCAGTACATAACCCTCCACTTCCTGTATCCAACTCAGTTTCAATGTCTAGCTTGTCAGGAGTAGCTGGATGTTTCTATGCTGGGACACTTTGTCTCAGCCTTCTCTCTTTTTTGATTTTATTTGAGTTTTTTCTCTCTTTCTTTATTTAGCTGTTATTTTTTACCAGCATTAGTTAGATCTTCTGATGAAGAGGATACTGCGGGCTGCGTCTCGGGCTGACTCCCCTGGTCGCAGGTTGTGGGTCAGTGGCTTCTCAGTCCGCCATCGAGCGTTCAGTCAGGTACCGCTCCTGAGTTTTCTGAACGACCCATCCCTGTTCCGTGCAGGGATGCTAGGGTGAGGTGGCTACCTCACTGGACGCTGTGCGGTTTCTCAACCCACCTTCTGCTGCGTCCTGGATGCGACTCTCCCTGTCTCATGTACAGCGGCTTGTTCGCCTGTGTGGGTCCCCCACGCCATGTAAGAGGTAAGTGTATCTATGTGGGGACCTGTCTGTCTGGGGGGTGTCAGTCTGGGACTGTGTTACCTTGCCCTGTGTTCACACTATTGATGTTTCCCTATCTCTCACACTGCATGCTGTGGGCTGCAAGGAGGGGGGGCTGTGCTGCACTCTGTGTCAGTCTGACTGTGTGAACGGCTGTGTGCTGTGGGGCTTGATGCTATCATGCTTGGGGCACATTACAGCGCCGCTGCGGCGGTCCACCATGTTATTCATGACTTATGGTGTATTTTCAGTTCACCTTCATGAGGTGAGGGAGCGGCGGTTTCGGCGCCAAACGGCGCCATTTTGGCTGTGCTCGCTCCGGCCGCATGGTACACATGCATGGCGGCCATTTTCTTGTAGCCTCCATAGGCTTTCATAGAGCGCCCTGCATATCAGCATTTCCTTTCATCCAGGAGCACCGATCTAGGCAGCAGCAGCAGCGGTCTCTCCAGGTTTTTTCCCTCTATTCCCTGTATCCTTGCCTGAGTATACCTTCTCCCTGTGTGGGTCCCTGGTGTGAGTGTACTTGTGTGGCGGTGGGCTACGTTCGCAGCGCCTTATTTAAAGGGGCGGTCACCCATTTACTTGTACTCAATTTGGGGCATGGATTCTCAGGAAAGCAAATTTCCTGCCACATTGGTGGGAAGCCAGGGGACTGCTGCTTCCCCCCCAGGGGGGGATTTGGCTGCGATTGTGGCTAGCCTTGCGACTCAGGTGCAAATGCTGGTGGCTGCTCAATCCTCAAAAAGGCCCAGAGTTTCAATTTCCTCTGATTCAGAGGGTGATGGTGATGGGGCTGCTGTGGCTGGGGTCTCCTTGTCGGGGTCCCGTTCCTCCCTGGACCTTATAGGGTCAGAAATGGAGGCTGAGGTTGAAGGGGTTGATAATTCTCCCCCTGGCTCGTCTGAAGAGCTTGCACTCATGGATGATCTGGTTGCTTCTATCAAGCAAACACTGCGTTTACAGGATGAACAATGTCCTCCTGCTGCCTTGGCGACTTATGGGACGCAGAAAAGGCGCAAAGCATCGCAGGTGTTTCCTTGCACTGATGATTTTCAATGCGCTGTAAAAGAACAATGGCGTAATATACGCAAGCCTTTTGCTGTACCGAGTAGGTTTAAGCTGCGCTATCCTTTTACGCCCGCTACTGATGAGCGTTGGTGTATCCCACCTCCGGTGGATCATGCGATAGCGGTTTTGAATAAGTCCACTGCGATTCCTGCTGAGGACACTCCGGTGTTCTGGGATGCCACGGACAAGCGGATGGAGTCCCTTGCCCGTCATACCTACTCTATTATGGGTTCCATGTTGAAAGCCTTATTTGCTTCACTTATGGCGGCCCAGGCTGTCGCTAGCTGGACGCAGGTGCTTAGACGCGTCCTGGTGGCTGATTCTGCCCCCCAGGCGACTTTGGATATGGTGGATCAAATCCACCAGGGTGTCATGTATTTGTGTGATGCGGACCTGGATATGGTTCCGTTGGCTGCACGTGTACATAGTGTGGCGGTGTTGTCCCGCCGTCTGGTTTGGTTGAAGTGTTGGTCGGTGGACCAATCTTCACGTAAGACCTTGGCTAACTTGCCTTATGATGGTTCTCGCCTTTTTGGTGAATCCCTAGATACCTTAATTAAGGGGGTCACGGGTGGTAAGAGCACGCTCCTGCCCCAATCCCACAAGGCTAAGACGGCTCCTGGTAAGAGGAATGCTTCCTTTCGACCCCCTCAGGGGTCCTTTCGTGCCTTTCGGTCACACTATAGGGGCAAGCCGTCCAAGGGTCAAGGCTCCCACAAGAAGCCGTGGGCTGGTAAGCAAAAGTCCGGCCAGTCCGTTTCCGCGGCCCACAACAGTGCGGCCTGAAGGGGCGCCCTCACCCGGCTCAGGGGTGGGGGGACGCTTGCTCGGTTTCCTTCGGCCATGGCTGTCCCGTGTTCGGGACAGGTGGGTTCAGGAAATCGTTCGATCTGGTTACAAGATCGAGTTTCTCTCTCAGCCGGAGAGCAGATTTTTTCCCTCAAATCTTCTACTGTCCCCGGAGGGTTTGCGGGATCTGCATCTAGCGGTGCAGGACCTGAGGGCTCAGGGAGTGGTGGTCCCGGTGCCTCATCGGGACAGATTTCGGGGGTTCTATTCCAATCTATTCACCGTACCCAGGAAGGAGGGCAAGGTGCGTCCGATTCTGGACTTGAAGGCGCTGAACCGCTTCGTGCGGGTGCGCAAATTCCGCATGGAATCCCTGCGGTCGGTGGTGGCTGCCCTGATTCCGGGGGAGTTCATGGCTTCCATCGACTTGAAGGATGCGTATCTTCACATCCCGATTTTCGAGGGTCACCAGCGGTACCTTCGATTCGCCATAGCGGAGGATCATTACCAATTTGTGGCGTTACCTTTTGGTCTCGCCTCGGCTCCACGGGTGTTCACCAAAGTGTTGGCCCCGGTTCTGGCTTTGTTGAGAGCCCAGGGCATCTCGGTCCTGGGGTATCTGGACGACATTCTGGTTCGGTCTGCGACCAGCCAGGGTCTGGAGAAGGATCTGTCCGTTACGTTGCAGACTCTGCAGGAGTTTGGGTGGACGATCAATTTTCCAAAGTCAACGCTGTACCCATCGGTTCGTCTCCCTTACCTGGGAATGATTCTGGACTCTGTCCAGGCGAAGGTCTTCCTTCCGGACGACAAACTCAGGACTCTTCAGGAGGAAGTCGGGTCCCTCAGGGACGATCCGTCCTCGTCCATTCGGACGTGCATGCGGTGTCTGGGATTGATGGTCTCGGCCTTCGAGGCGATTCCCTTCGCCCAGTTTCACACGCGGGGTCTCCAGGCGGAGATTCTGTCCAGGTGGGACGGGCGACCACAATCTCTGGATCTTCGGATATCGTTGAGCCATCGGACCAGAAGGGATCTTCTGTGGTGGCTTCAGTCCCCGTCGGTGTCGGGGGGCAAATCTTTTCGTCCCTTCTCGTGGACGGTGATCACCACGGACGCCAGCCTGTTGGGCTGGGGTGGTGTTCTGGGCGTTCTGTCTGCCCAGGGTACTTGGTCGGAGGAAGAGTCCTCCCTTCCGATCAACATTCTGGAACTGCGAGCGATACGTCTCTGCCTTCGACGTTGGACGGACAGACTACAGGGCTGTCCGGTTCGAGTGCAGACGGACAATGCCACGGCGGTGGCTTACATCAATCACCAAGGGGGCACCAGGAGTGCCAGGGCGGCTCGAGAAGTGGCCGACATTCGGTCTTGGGCCGAGACGCACGTCCCGGCGATATCGGCAGTTCACATTCCAGGGGTGGAGAATTGGCAGGCGGATTATCTGAGCCGTCAGTCCCTGGACCAGGGGGAATGGTCCCTCCATCCGGATGTTTTCCAGATGTTGTGCGCGAAGTGGGGTCTCCCGGAGGTGGACCTGTTCGCGTCTCGTCTGAACAACAAGGTACCACGGTTCGTGGCAAGGACGCGCGATCCTCGGGCAACTGCGTCGGACGCGTTGGTTGCCCCGTGGCATCAGTACCAACTGATGTATGCGTTTCCACCGATTCAATTGCTGTCCAGGTTCCTTCGCAGGTTGCACTTGGAACCAACCACGGTGATTCTGGTGGCACCGGACTGGCCTCGTCGGTCCTGGTACGCAGACCTCGTAAATCTGGCGATCGACGCCCCGTGGCGTCTGCCTCTTCGAGAAGACCTCCTGTCGCAGGGGCCGATCTTCCATCCTGCTTTACAGTCGCTGGCTTTGACGGCCTGGCTGTTGAAACCGAGGTCCTGAAGTGCAGGGGTCTTTCCCCTGAGGTCATTCACACTTTGATCAATGCGAGGAAGTCTTCCTCGGGGAAGGTCTATTACCGTACTTGGAAGGCGTATTTTGCCTGGTGCGAGTCCAGGGGGTTCTCACCTCGCACTTACTCGGTGTCTAGGGTGTTGTCCTTCCTCCAAACGGGTGTTGACCAGCGTTTGGCGCTGGCTACGATCAAGGGTCAGGTGTCTGCGTTGGCCGTTCTCTTCCAACGTCCTGTGGCATCTAACTCTTTGGTTAGCACTTTTGTGCAGGGGGTACGACATCTGATTCCTCCTAGGAGGGACCCTCTACCCCCTTGGGACTTGAATCTAGTTCTGTCCGTGTTGCAGCGTGATCCTTTTGAAAGGATCAGGGAAATCTCGCTGTCTTTGTTGTCCAAGAAGGTCGCATTTTTGGTGGCTATTACCTCGGCTCGTAGAGTGTTAGAGCTGGCAGCCTTGTCCTGCAAGTCTCTGTATCTGATCGTGCACTTGGACAAGGTGGTCTTGCGACCTAATCCTTCTTTTCTTCCGAAGAGGGTTTCGGACTTTCACCTCAATGAGGACATTGTCTTGCCATCGCTTTGCGCGAAGCCAAAACATCCGAAAGAGGTGCAGCTGCACGCCTTGGATGTTGTCCGGGCGATCAGGGTTTACCTGAAATCGACTGAATCCTTTCGCAAATCGGATTCCTTGTTTGTTCTTCCGGAGGGTCCTCGGATGGGCATGGCGGCGTCGGCTTCTACCATCGCCAAATGGATCAGACAGACCATTGAACAGGCCTATGCTTTGAAGGGGAAAGTTCCCCCTGTGCCTGGGAAGGCGCACTCTACCAGATCTCTGAGTACGTCTTGGGCCTGTCGTCATGGGGCCTCTGTGGCCCAGGTGTGTAAGGCGGCGACTTGGTCGACCGTGCACACTTTCACGAAATTCTACAAAGTAGATGTTCAGGCATCGGCGGATGCTTCCTTTGGCCGCAAGGTTCTTAGTGCGGCAGTTCCCTAGAGTCCTTGTTGCGGGCTCCTTGGCTGTTTGGGATTCTTTGTTTTTCCCTGGGTTCTTGCTCCTGTTGAGCAAGTGTTTTTTTCTCATGCCCGACTGGTTTCCTTCCTTTGGTAAGGTTCCTTTCTCTGATGGGAGACGGCGTTGCCTTAGGCGCGGCTGCTTTTTTCCCACCCCTCATGTTTGCACTGCTTTGGGACATCCCCAGTGATGAATATGGAGGGGCGGCGACTGTCGGAGGACGTAAGAGAAAACTGAATTTTTGTAAAATCTTACCTGTAAAATTCCTTTCTCTGAGTCCTTCGACAGTCGCCGCCCCCCGCCCCTCTTTTGGGGTTGTTGGTTATATACTCCACTGCTATTCCACTGAAACTGAGTTGGATACAGGAAGTGGAGGGTTATGAGCTGAGGGGACCACCCCCTGGGGGTGGGATATGTTAAAAGCCTTTGTACTAACATATTCTGTTGCCTAGTTACTCCTACGGAGCAAAGGTCATAACCCCATTGTGATGAATATGGAGGGGCGGCGACTGTCGGAGGACTCAGAGAAAGGAATTTTACAGGTAGGATTTTACAAAAATTCCGTTATTTTATATTTACTAAAACTATACTATTGCATCTCTTTGTACTGTGAGAGACCAGATATAGTGAATGCAGGGTCCTGGGTTTAGTAACACTTTAAAAGTAAACCCTATCATGGAGTTTCCTTCTTTCAGAAAATGTTCATTGCCTGAGTATTATACTGACCATTTGGCTTCGAAATTTGAGTCCCTGAACCAGAACAAGTATTTTTATCTGAAGCCTAAACTTCATATCTTCATACTTGTCTCAGTTATGATGCAAAGTATTAAAGCCTGATGTTCCATATGACCATAAAATGGCACACATGCAGTATGGAAAGTCGGCAATGGCAAGCTTAATGTCTCTCTCATGCAAGGTTCTCTTTAATCCAAGCCTATAGTGCAGGACTTTTTGTTAGGAACACAGGCCATGTGGCAGAATTTGCATTCTTTTGATCTCTTCCTTAGGCTGTTGTATAAAAGGGAAGTGGTCCAGACTTTCAGTAGGCTAACATATATTTTTCTTTTTAGGATGAAATTGAATGCTTAATAAAAGAGACAGAAGAACTAAAAAGAACAAACCTTACATTAGAAGAAAGACTTAATAGAGTTGCTGGTCCGGTCACCGAGTCTTTACCTTGCAGTTGTGGAAATGGGCAAGCAGAGGACAAGATCGGTGTTTGTAATAAACTGCTAGAGGACTGGAACAGAAAGCTTGAGGAGGTCAATGCTGCAAATAAAAGGGTTACAGAGGACATTGACAAGATAAAAACGGTACCTTTTGTATTTGAATGATATTCTTTTTTTTTTTTTTTTTTTTTTTTTTTTTTTTTTTTCTTTTTCTTGGAAAATACATAAATGAGTAATGACAACCTATGGTAGCACAGAGTTTTTCTGAGGTTGTCTTATCTGTTATATGACTAATTTTGCTAAGCAGCTCCAAGATTACCCACAAAAGCTCATTAGCTGGCCATACACTGTTACAGTTTTGGTTAATTCAGATGAAGTGTCTAAAATTCTAACAGGAAGTACCCCTGCCGGTTCAACAAGTCAAGTACTCAGTCGGTTTGTGTTGAAGGTGGGCTGAAAACAATTGGCTGAACGGCACCTGCAGTCAGTCAGCTGCTGGCACTGGTCCGGTATTCTGACAGCTGGTGCTAGTGCCTGTCAGTAGTCTGGAATGGCGGATTTGTTCATCAATGCGGTTTGTGTGGGTTGAGAAATCTGTTAGATTTCTTTTGTGTGACCCATAGACTGAGCAAAAGAAATCTATTAGTGTATGGTAAGATTTATTGAGAATAGAATTGGAAAATTTAGGGGATAGAAATATATGTTAGTGGGAAGGAGGGGGTAAGGGCAAGAAAAGAGGTGAGATACCTAAGGGGATCAAGGTGAGAGTTACTAAACTTAGTTTACATCATCATTCTGTTGTGTATGGCGTTCTTCAGTAAGGTTGTGTGTCACATAGATGCCCCCGTTATGTTTTTCTTATGGCGACTCATTGGAATCTTTCAAGTTTGGTTCAAAGCAGCTTCACTGAAAGTGGCAGAGATACTATTTTAGGGGATAAAGTCAATATCAGTAACTGCCGAGTATTTAAAGTGGAGTTCCACCCATTTTTGATAAATTGGATTACATAGATGTATATAATCCCCTTTAAAACGACTTTTACCAATGGAAATTTTTTTTTTTTTGCTAGTAAATGCCTGATTTTCTGCTTTATTTATCCTCTTCTCACTTCCGGGTCTGGTCGGCGATTACGTCATTCGGCGATTCGCAGTGTGTGCTGGGATGGCATGAAATCTCGCATTATTACACAGGAGATGAGCTGCACTGTGTGCTCTGCCCCGCCTCCGCCCCGCCTCCTCTGTGAGCTGTATGTATGTAGTGTATTGAGGTTGTGCTCCGCCCCGCCTCCTCTCAGTGAGCTATAATGATTTCAGTCCTCGCTCACTGAGAGGAGGCGGGGCGGAGCACGGCCTGAATACACTACATACATACAGCTCACTGAGAGGAGGCGGAGCGGAGGCGGGGCGGAGCACGGCCTGAATACACTACATACATACAGCTCACTGAGAGGAGGCGGAGCGGAGAACGGCCTGAATACACTACATACATACAGCTCACTGAGAGGAGGCGGAGCGGAGGCGGGGCGGAGCACGGCCTGAATACACTACATACATACAGCTCACTGAGAGGAGGCGGAGCGGAGAACGGCCTGAATACACTACATACATACAGCTCACTGAGAGAAGGCGGGGCGGAAGCGGGGTAGAGCACAACCTCAATACACTACATACATACAGCTCACTGAGAGGAGGCGGGGCAGAGCACACAGTGCAGCTCATCTCCTGTGTAATAATGCGAGATTTCATGCCATCCCAGCACACACTGCGAATCGCCGAATGACGTAATCGCCGACCAGACCCGGAAGTGAGAAGAGGATAAATAAAGCAGATAATCGGGTATTTACTAGCAAAAAAAAACAAAAAAAAACTCCATTGGTAAAAGTCGTCTTAAAGGGGATTACATAGATCTAAAGTGAAAAAAATGGGTGGAACTCCACTTTAAGGAGCATAAGAGACTTGGAGATTGGTGGAATCAATGTTTTGTAGATTGATTACAAGCTCCCAGTTTTAAGTACGGCTCAGATATGCAATTTATAAAACTTACACATTCACCTAATTTTTTAAAGACCAACTCAAGCGAGTGTGGAAGGGTTGCATCCGAAGCTCTTTTTAGCTGTCTCTGTTTCGGGAAATATCCAAGCTCTTCCTTTCACATAATAGGGGTTTGCATTGCCAGGAATTGATAGAAAATCTCACAAGTGGCTACACAGAGAGTTAAACATTTTTTTTTTTTTTTTTTAATTTTAAAAAGAGTAAGGAAAGATTAGAGACTCGGTGAGGTTTTTGTTGATGCCTGCTTTTCTTGTACTGTTGGCTGTTGTTGTTTTCCCTAATTTTTTTTTAGATAATTGGTAACCATAAATTCCTTGAATGGAATCATAGAGAGCAATAAAACCTGAGCTATTCTAATGCTGAACTAGGTAGATCTAAAATGCACAAACTATTTCTGCTCTGTATCTAATACATCATTACATGTATTGTTAACCACTTCTGGACCGGAAGATTTTCCCCCTTAATGGCCAGGCCATTTTCTGCGATTCAGCACTGCGGTACTTTTAACAGACAATTGCACAGTTGTGCGACGCTGTACCCAAATAAAATTGATCCTTCTTTTTTTTTTTTTTCTTTTTTTTTTTTTCTTTCCTACAAATAAGCTTTCTTTCGGTGGTATTTGATCATCTACCTGTGTTTTTTTTTTTTTTTTTTCGCACGCTATAAAAAAAGCGACTATTGTGGAAAAAAATATATATATTTTTCACATTCTGCTTTATAACATTCCCAAAAACTAAATGTAAAAACACAATTTTTTTTTTTTCATCGTTTTAGGCCAATTTGTATTCTGCTTCATATTTGTGGTATAAAAAAAAAAAAATCCCAATAAACGTATTTTGATTGGTTTGCGCAAAAGATATCGCGTCTACAAACTAGGGGAAAGATTTGTCATTTTTGTTTTTTGCTAGTAATGGCAACGATCAGCGATAATTTAGCGGGACTGGGACATGGCGGCGGACAGATCGGACCCCCAAACTGACATTTTTTACACTTTTGGGGGAACCAGTGACATTACTACAGTAATCAGTGCTAAAAATATGCACTGTTACTGTTCTAATGACACTGGCAGGGAACGGGTTAACCCAGGGGCAAATAAAAGGGTTAAGTGTGAGCCTAGGGGGTGTTTTCTAACTGTGGGGGGATGGACTTGTGAAATCAATACAGAAACCTGTGTTCCTAAATAGGAGGTTCACAGGGGCTCTGCATTGATTCCAGAGAGAACAACGGTCTGTTGTGTTTACAACTGCAAACCACCGTTCTCTCTACGCGGGGAGTGATCGCAGGAGCCCGGCGGCAATCGCGGCCGCTGGCCCCATGGATTGGCTTCCCTGCTGCCGAGTGGGCGCACGCGCCCCCAGGAGCACTCCCACAGACCGCCGTACAGGTACGGTGATTCGTAGGGACCTGCCACCATTTAACTGCTGCAGCTGGTCAGCAAGTGGTTAAAGAGTATGTAAACCCAACATTTACTTATTTCTGATATGTGACCGTTGTACCATGTACTTGTATGAAAACGTATCCGGTTCTCTTTGTATTGCTTCCTTTGTGTGGATGCCCTGGTTATTCCTGCCAGTTCATCTGCTTTCCTAATAAAAATGGACCCCACTAAGCAGTAGAACACACCATTGTCAATTCTCTAGCTATGCTGGGAATTCATTGTGCTCTCCTCCAATAATCAGACTTTCCTGACACCCCCCCCCCTGCACAACCTTTCACTGGGAAGTTCAGTGTGCTGCTCTTTCTCCTCCCCAGCTCTTTGCAGCTGGGCACATGTAATCAATTAGAGAAAAAAAAGTGTATTATAATGTTTTAAATGTCTTGCCTTTTAATTTATATTTTAAGCTGAATGGATTGTTTTACAAGGTGAATGTTTACATATACTTTAAATACAAGTGAGCAAATATAATCTCCTTGATTTCAGCCTCTTGCAATTCACTGTACAGCAGACATAGGAAGTAGCACATAGAGCTAGTCAGTTGTGCTGCAGCACTCATGTACTAACAAAGAGCATGCTGATAGGAGGAAAGAACAGAGTAATATGAGAGATGATCGCATCAGTTGGTTGCTTCTACTTTAATGTTTAATCAAAGGCTGAGGGGAGGAAAAGAGAATGCGGAGACTGCATCTACATCTGAGTGTTTTGTAGCTTGCAGCTTGACGCTTAACCACTTGCCGGCCGCCGCAAGTACATATACTGCGGCGGTCAGCCCCTCACAGGCAAAGTGACGTATGGGTACGTCACTAGCCTGTGAGGCTCTGGGGAGTGAGCGCGTGCCGCCAGAGGCGCGCTCCCGCTCGGTCACGGACCGCCCCGGGCGTGTGCCCGGCGAACCCGATCGTTCGTGACAGAGGGAGAAAGGCAGGCGGCTGATGTAAACAAGCCGCCTGTCATTCTCCCCTGTGTAGGAATAGTGATCATACGGTTCTACTATGTAGGACTGTTGATCACTGTTCCTACAGCTCAAGCCACAGCCAATCACAGTTAGAATCACGCCCCTAGGGACACACACCACCCCTCCCTCTCAAAAAAAAGTTAACCCCTTCACTACGAGTGTGATTTTACAGTAACAGTGCATATGTATAGCACTGATTACTGTAGTAATGTCACTGGTAACCCCAAAAGTGTCAAAAATGTCAGTCAGGGGTCCGATCTGTCCGCCACAATGTCGCAGTCCCGCAAAAAAAAACGCAGATCACCGCCATTACGCGTTAAAAAAAAAAAACAACAAAAATGACAAAAATCTTTCCCTTTGTTAGTAAACGCGATAACTTTTGCGCAAACCAATCAAAATACGTATTTTGCGATTTTTTTTTTTTTTTTTTTTTTTTTTTTCTAAACCTATGTAGCATAAAACAAATTGGCCGAAAATGTTAAAAAAATTTGATTTTTACATTTTTTTTTTGGGGGGGGGGGGAATTTCATATAAAAAAATGTGAAAAATATTGTTATTTTTGCAAAATTGACGCTCTTTTTTTGTTTATAGCGCATGATCAAAAAATCGCACAGGTGATCAAATACCACCAAAAGAAAGCTCTGTTTGTGGGGGAAAAAAAAGGACATCAAATTCGTTTAGGTACAGCGTTGCACGACCGCACAATTGTCAGTTAAAGTCACGCAGTGCCGAATCGCAAAATACCCCCTGGTCAGGAAGGGGGTAAAATCTTCCGGGGCTTAAGTGGTTAAAGACGCTCGGCAAACAAAATCCTGTTTTATTTTAATGGTCCCTGTTCACATCTGAGAGTGAACAGCGGCCATTGAAATGAATGGGATTTTGCTTATTGAGTGTCTTCCAGCTACAAAACACTGAAATAGGAATGCAGCCTTATCCACTTCAGCCCCAGAAGGTTTTGCCCCCTTAATGACCAGGCCATTTTTTGCGATCTGGCACTGCATTGCTTTAACAGACAATTGCGCAGTCGTACGACACTGTACCTAAATAAACTTGATGTCCTTTTTTTTTTTTTTTTTTTTTTCACAATTCGTTTTCTTTTGGTGGTATTTGATCACTGTTTTTTTTGTGCTATAAACAAAAAAAATTGAAAAAAAAACAATTTCTTACTTTCTGCTATAAAACATACCCAATTAAAAAAAAATGTAAACATCAAATTTTTCCCTCAATTTAGGCCAATATGTATTCTGCTACATATTTTTGGTAAATAAAAAAAATCCTAATAAGTGTATATTGATTGGTTTGCGCAAAATTGCAACGATCAGCAATTTTTAGCGGGCCCACGATATTGCGGCGGACAAATCTGACACTAAGTGACACTTTTTTGGGGACCAGTGACACCAATACAGTGATCATTGCTAAACAAATCCACTGTTACTGCATAAATGTCACTGACAGAGAAGGGGTTAACACCAGGTGTGATTAAGGGGTTAAGTTTGCTCCTAGGGAGTGCTTTCTAACTGAAGGGGGAGTGGATGCACTGGACGAAAAGAGAGATCTTTGTTTCAACTTAGATGACACACAAGATCCCTCTCTTCCTCTGTGACAGAACGGCGGTCTGCCTTGTTTACATGTATACAAACGATCGGCGGGTCCCAGCCCCCATTGCATCCGCCAGACAAGTTGATTGGCTCCCGCTGTGTCGCTCATGCGCCCCCAACATCTCCTGCACTAAATCACGTACATATGATTTTGCGCAGGCGGTCTGAAAGTGGTAAATTGCAGTAAAAAAAAGTTTGAATCCCTAGCCTGCCAGACAGAAATGTGCATGTGGCTGAGCTGTCTAAATCTCAGAATCTGTGGCTGAGCTGTCTAAATCTCAGAATCTGTGGCTGGACAGAAATATCTTTTGGTAGGTAAGAAGCCCCCTTCTATGTATTTTATCCGTGTGTTTAGCTGTTTGCCTGGAGTTCAGCATTTTATTTATTTCCCCCCCCCCCCCCAAAAAAAAAGTGAACATCTCTTTGAAGGTGCACACAATTTGGGAACGGTTTGTGGTTCTGCTTACATTACGTCTGAGATCAGTTGGATCTCACAACCTATGTAATATGCCCCCTATAGCAAGTGTTATTTTATCTAGACTTCAGTTTCTTGTACTGTCCTTAAAATGCAGCATCATAGGACATCAAAGTAGTACCTGCCATCATCTATCACAAGGTGGTTTGGGAATCTTCTCATAACCCGGTGACGGATGGAAACATTTATGTGCCCTTGGGTATCTACGGTAATGCTTTGCCTGAGAGGAGTTCAAGGGTATCTACGGTAATGCTTTGCCTGAGAGGAGTTCAAACCTTTTTCTTTTTATAACGGATATATTTTTTCAGGGTGCTCTTGTGTACAATTCTGTGTGCTTTCATAGAATAGCAAGCATTATTTTTTGGCATTCTTTTTCCTTTCACGTGATATTTATGTACTTGCAAACATAAACCTTTACCCAAAGGCAATTAGCACAGGGGATTGCAGCCCACACATGCTAAATAGATCAGATATGTCCGCTTTGAGCTATCCTATAAATTGGTGACACAAGTTTACCTGCACAGATGTGATACAGACCCCACTACTAGAGGTGCACCGAATTAACATTTTGGTGCCGAGAACAAAAATAAAGGATGCGCTGAAATCAAAAATGACAGTTATAAATATATATATTTTTATATAGAAGTGTAGTATTATTCGTCTTTTTAATTAATATCATGAATTTAAATGAGAATATTAATTTGTCGGCCGTTATCGGCACCTTTAGCTCAAGAAAAATGCTTCCCTTCTTCTAATTCTATGTATGTCTTCACACTGGTCCCTTGCGCTTCTATTTTGGTCTTAAAAATCTTGCTTTCTGCATTTTTGGCCAGTTAAAAAAAACGCACCTCCCCATTGAAATGCATTGAAAACACAGAGAACGCATCGAGAACGCACCCGTGTTATGTTTTTTATGTGGTTTTTGAGTCCCATGACCTATGAAAAATGCACCATAAGCACAGTAAAATCAAGTGCGTTTTCAGCGCCATTATCCGCACCTTTTGTTCAATCGGCAAAATGCAGAAAACACCATTTTCAGCCACCAAAATTTCACCGCATCTCTACCCAGTACTGTAGATGTGCACAAAATAGGATTAACTACACAACTGGGATCTAGACTTTTGGTATGTAACCACAAAATTGTAGGTGTGCACCCATTTAACAGCATGATTGTGACAGTCTATAGCAGTGTTTCTCAACCTTTTTTCAGTTGCGGCACCCTTTAAAATTCTGCACAATCTCGAGGCACCCCATTCTAAAAAAAAAACAAAACTAATAGTTTTACATATAGCAGCAACATCCATACACATGGGCCATCCAACGTTAGAAGTGATTTATTCCTCCACTATTGCAAACTGGTACTGACTAGTATTTTAGTGTTTTTTTTCTGCTTTAGTTTCTCTTCTTCTACTTGCTAATGTGACCCCCAGTGCTGATGGAGAGGGGAAGAGGAGGAGTAAACAAGGATTCTATGCAAGCACCTGTCATTCTCCTTATCAACCACTGATGTCATTGGTTGTCAGGATGCCAGTGGCTTAACCCGCATGGTGCCCAGGATTGTAATGCTGCAATGTAACAACCTGTTTCAATTTGTTGCAATTTTTAGTTATTTTGCCGAGGCACCCCTGAAGAACCCAGGAGGCACACCAGGGTGCCGCGGCACCCTGGTTGGAAAAGGCTGGTCTATAGCACTAGACTTGTTTATAGGCCTCTTTGTCTGTCTATCTATGAAAATAATCTAATGAACCCAACCATATCTATCAGCCTGTTGGATAGGATATGAATAGATCTGCCATGGTGCAGTGCATAGTTTTGGTTTTCCAGTGCAGATGGTTTGATCAAAACCTGGGTCCCGGCTATAGCATTCCCACTTTAGTTGGGATCTAACTGCATAACTTTATTGTACTTGTATATTTTTAAATATATTACGGGAGAACTGTGTATCTTTCTTATGGCACTTTTCCACTGCAAGTCCTGGCTCAGCTCTACTCGGCCCTGCTTGGCCCGGTTTGCTTTTCCACTGCTGGTACCGCATGGTACGGTGTTGGAACGGTTCGGTACGGTTTGGTATGGTTTGCTTTTCCACTAAAGTAGTACTAAAGTTAAGTGGGTGGGATAACAACGATTCTCTGACCAATCAGTGGCTAGTAGTGACTGCATGCAAAGGATTGTGGGATATGGTACCCGTATGATACCTCTTGGAACCACAATCGAGGTGGTACTGTTTGAGAGCCGTACCGTTCGGTTCCATGCAGTGGAAAAGCGCCGCCGTACCGAACCGTTCCTACGCCGTGCCATGCGGTACCAGCAGTGAAAAGCACAAAAGCGAGCCGAACCGTTCGGTTCCATGCAGTGGAAAAGCGCTATTAGAGTCCTTTCATATGGGCTTTCCGCATGGTGGACTCCGTTTTGCTTAACTGAGGTCGATCCGCTGAGCAGGCGGATGACAGGTCCATCTCCGCTTACTTTGCAGAGACAGACCTGTCAGAGCCCCGCTCTCTTCTATGGGAGATCGGATGAAAAAGGGTTTCCATCCGTCTGGATTTCACGGACAGGATTGGATTGGATAGCAGCGGGTGTCGGCGGACATGTCACCGCTGACATCTGCTGCTCCATAGGGGTGCATCGATGGAGCATCCTATCAGGTCCGCCTGAAAAACTGACAGGCAGACCTGATCGGAAAGCCTGTGTGAAAGGGGCCTTTAGAACTGCACGATTAATTGCTACAAAATCGCCCGCCCCCAATGCAGTCACGATCAGCATTTCCTTGATTGTTACAGAGCTGTTCTCTGCTCACTCACAGCTGTCAAAAAAAAAAAAAGAGCCTTTGACAAGTGTTTATCAACATTGTTAAGGCTGTGAGATAACTATAAACACAATGTTTTCATTGTATCTTTTTGTTCTTTTAGATCAAAGGAATGAACTTCCTTCTGTAAGTGAGGGCAGTTTAAGCCTTTTTCTGGCCTTTGTTGCTTACAAGTTAAAATCAGTAATGTTTGCTAGAAAATTAATTAGAACCCCCAAACGTTTTATTTATATATATATATATATATATATATATATATATATATATATATATATATATATATATATATATATAAGCAGTCTTTCAAACCCAGTTTTTTTTTGGGGGGGGGGGGGGCGGAGGAATACACATTAATGTTTTAAAAAAAATAAATAGTAAAGTTGGCCCAATTTTTTTTGTATAATGTGACAGATGATGTTACGCCAAGAATTGTAATCTTTATTCTAAGCAAAAAAATTGTGATTCTCATTTTACCCAGAATCGTGCAGCTCTACTGTCTCCTCTTGACTACTTTTTTTTTTTTTTTTTCTGATCACAAGAGGCATGGCATATTCCCATTGACTTCATTTTGCATGCTGGATAAATGGTACTGCAAACCAGACATGTGACATACAGGGATTGGTTTACTTTTCTTGAGCCTCTCCCATCCTATGGAACTCCCTACCCTAGTCTCTCCCACTATCTCACACTCTTCTCTTCAAAGAAGCCTATTCTCCCCCTATCTAACAACTGTACTTTTATTTTCTCCATCAGCTCGTTCCCCACAGCTATTGGCTTTTTTATCACTTGACCCACCCTTTTTAGATTGATAGCCCTAATGAGCAGATTCCTCCTGTATTTATTATTATTGGTACCGTACTTGTATAACGCCGTCAATTTTACGCAGCACTTTACACACTTTACACATATATTGTACAGTCACATCAAATTTGTATTGTAACTGTACTGTCTGTCCTTATGTTGTAAAGTACTGCGCAAACTGTATAATAATAATCGTAATAATAATAAAGGCAAATAGACGTTGCACTTTGAAAGTATAATTGCTCCAGAGCTTGGTAAATGTGCAGAAACTTTGCTGACTTATATCATCCAATCACGTGCAAGCAGAAATGCTGTATTTTATATTTTAAGGCAGAAGGTTTTTTAATCTTCATGCATTTTATGCAGTAAGATAAGAAATCTTCTGTGTGCAGCAGCCCCATCTTGGTCCAGCGATGTTACATGAGCGACTCGGCTGTCGGGGACTCTCCCTCCCGATTCACTGGGACACACGGCAGGCACCATTGACTTCAGCTGCTGTCAATCAAAGTCAGTAAGCCAATGAGAAAAGAGAGTGGGCAGGACCCAGCTACAGCTTCATGTCTGAATGGACACACGGAGCAGTGGCTCGACTCAGGTGCTCCCATAGCAAGCTGCTTGCTGTGGGGACAGGAGGGAGGGGCCAGGAGCGCCAGCGACGGACCCAAGAAGAGGAGGATCTGGGCTGCTCTTGCACAGAGCAGGTAAGTATAACTAACATGTTTTGTGATTTTAAAAAAACACGAGACTTTAGTATCACTTTAACGTGCATGTGATTGGGTATTGTTTGCAAAGTGAAGCTTTAACTTATTTACTAAGATCTGGAGCAACTGCACTTTGCTAAGTGCACCATCTATTTGCCAATATCAATCCCACAATGTTCAATTTTCTGCACTGTGAAGCATCGCAGTTGCGGCAATGCGTACAGACCTTAGTATACCCACCATGTTATTTTGTAGGTAGGTGAGAGGGTGGTAAAAACATTGATCAGTGGTCTGTTTTTACTGACCCTTTATCACTCGTGAACTATACAGAAAACTAGAGTACACATCAAAAGGTCCTGAATGTGTGCGTCCACTGTACAGAAGGACAGCATAAAACTGCATGTGATGTGGACATCCCTGTGTAGTGTATAATAGTAGGCAAATCAGTTTTTGAGCAGAGATCTGCTTTGAGTCATTTAACTTTAACACATGCTGATCTTTCAGAAAAAGTACTTCACCACGTGTGCCACTTCTGCATTTCCCTGCCACTTGTCTATATTCATTAGGCTACACGGAGTTTACCCAGTTTTCAAAAGCACAAAGCCTGTAATCGGCCAGACATCAGTAGGTACATGTTTGAGCGGTGACCTACCTGATTCACATTTAATATGTCTTAGACCTCCATGTTTCAACTTTAATATGTCTCCTTTTATTTAGTCATGTGGAGCAAATGATCATCTATTTTGCTGATACCTGCATATTGTGAGTTTACTTGCCCAAAATCTATCTAGTCATGTGAAAAAACATGGAAAAGCAATTAGTACATTCCCTTAATGACTTTCTGCACTAAATGCAAAGCTTTGTTTTCCTCCCTTGATGGGGAATTTGCTTTGTGTTTAGGGAATATGAATACAAAGTGCCATTTCTGTCCCAATGTTAATTAAAAACAATGTTCTTGCAGTGGCACGATGTATCTGCACGTTATTTTCCTCTGTATGTTGCGGTGGTAATGTCTTCTTTTTTTTTTTTCTTCCAGGAAAATAGAAGGCTGAAAAATGAAAACGTTGAAATTGTAAGAGAAAACTTAAGGCTGAAAAATGAAGTAGAACTCCGTTCACCTCAAAAGTATGCATTTTCTGTGATTGGACAGTTTTTTTTTTTTTTTTTTTTGGACAGTCAATCGTTACTTTTAAAAATGTTAACAAACTTCATCAAAACAATATGTATATGAGCAAGGTGGTGAAACTGAAAATAACACTCTTCCAGGCACAATATAAAACAACGAAAGCTAAAAAGTAAGAATAAGCAAATTTATAGAGACCATCAGCTAAACCCCTTTACACAGGGAAAATAAAAAATCATCCATTTATAGATCTATTTTAAAGTAATACTAAAAACCAGGGTAGATAAAAATCAGTGCTAAAAAAAAAAAAAAAATTTATATATTTTTATATATATATATATATATATATATATATATATATATATATATATATATATATATATATATATATATATATATATATAATATATATATTATAAAAAAAATAATATATTTTTTTTTTTATTAAAAATGCTTTTGGAGTAAAGATATTTTTCTATTTAATATACATTTATTACTTGAGCTTATTCAGCATGAAAAGGAGCTTAGTTATGTAGAATGAGGCTGTATATTCTGCAATAATTAAAATTTTTGTTAAACTCTTTCAATGAATCCAAGCTCTGCAAGCTGAGATAACATGCACTGCGTTGATGCATTCACACAATTTCACACTTAATACCAGCAAGAATGAGTCCTTATATTTAAAGAGCACCTGTCATTTCAGATCCATCATGGCAGCGCATGTTAGCAGGCATCCACTCACCGTGTCGCCTTGTTGTGTCACTACCACATCACCAGCAGTCCCAATAAAGTGAATGGGACTGTCGGTGAGTCAACAACAGTGGGTCAGAGAAAGACGAAGATAATTGCTCTTTAAAAAATATGATTTTAATCGAGTTGATTTTAAATTAAGCCTTTTTACTGGTGATTTAAATCAAATCCACCCTGCTAAAAACACACTGTTTAATTTACATTGCCCCTTCTGTTTCTCTATGTGGACGATGGCACTGTAATTAGTTTAATAAAAAACAAAAACTTCTAGTACCTTTTTGCTAATCCAATATACAGATGTCACATGACCCCGATTATTTTTTTATTTTTTTTTTCCCAGACTGTCTGCAGGGAAATGAAAGCAAAATGAGCTTCTAGTTCTCTGCTGCTGGTCACATGTTCAAAAAAAAAAAAAGACAGCATTTGAAATGCAGAGTAAAAATAAATATTATCCATAAACTGTTTTAAATCATCATACAAATATAAATTTGAAATTTAAAGCTTTATTTTTTGTGGAAATAACATGGTGTGGGCAGATTTCTTCCTGTCACAGGCTTTGTCACACCCCCTCCAGCCTGTGTTTTGGGATAAGAGGGAGGTGAAGCCTCTGTGAATCTACATGTAATATCCCACCCCCATTGTGTTTATCTGGTTAATGGGCATGGAGGGAGGGAGTGGGCTGTCATCTACTACTGTGTGTAAACACACTCACATGTGTACCTATATAGTCACATGGGCTGCTCTGATGTGATCGGGAGGAAATGCTAAGCATAGCAACTCGCTGAAAACTGCATGTGCAGAGTTGCCACCACAGCTGCAAAATCCCTACATGAAATCCCTACATGGGGACATGAACAGAAGGTGGAGATAGAGAACAGCAGGATTAACCACGCAGAAAACAAATTTCATAGTGACTGAGTAAATATGAACAGCATGTTATACACCATTTATTGATTAGTTTTTTTTTTTTATGTGGGTTTAGTGACCCTTTAAGTCGGTTTATAAAACAGGATATACTATATCCTAAAGGAAGAAACACATTTGAATATATTGAGATTAGTATTTACATGGAAAAATAAAGCCGGATAAAAATTGGTATCCAACACAGCTGGAATAGGTACTGTATATGGAATCTGTTTTCCCATGTTTGTAATTCTCTTTAGCTAATATTATGATCCCAGCACTTCTACCTGGCTGCACAGCCAGATTCCCATTGTTCACTGCAGCAAAGCTTGGTCAAAATGTACCATGTTATTTATTAGATGGGCATGCAGCAGAATTTGATTGGCTCCTAGGGCTGGACCTTGCTAGAGCTGGCCATACATAATACAATTTTCTTATTCAGTTTCCTTTAGTTTTAGCTAAGCCTATAACTATGGCCTGCCTGATTGTGTGCAAATTGAAAGTGTTTACGTTTGGCCTCATATTATATGGTTTTGGTAAATCTAATGTAGAATTGGACTAGAAAATTGTATAATGTATGACCAGCCTTACCCTTGTGTGCATTTGGGAAGATAACAGAATGCTTTTATCAGCACAATTTCAGCTATTTACATTAGTTTAACCACCTACGGACTGCCCACCATGTATTTATGTCGGTGCTTTGACGTTAAATACCAGGGTTATGGCAGCAGATAGCGGCAGCTAGCGGTCCACTTTAACATAAGGGTGGTCCCAGTGGGATCACACTTATGGGCGGTGAGAGAGGTGCCCCCCCCCGCGCGTTCCCGGTCATTTTCCCCACTGACTGGAGCCGTCGGAAGCGGGAAAAACGATCCGTTGCGCTGTCCTCTATGGCAGGAAGTCGAGTGAGGGTAAGATGGCCGCTTCCATCATACGTCGCTTCCTAGCAACGGTTTTAAAGAGCCAATTTTTTTTTTCATCATAAAAAAAAAAAATGTAAGCGCACCGTCATAAGCAAGTCATGCCAACATATGTAAACTGTGTTCAAACCACACATGTGAGGTATCGACGCGATCGTTAGAGTAAGAGCAATAATTTGAGCCCTAGACCACCTCCTGTAACTCTAAATTGGTAACCTGTGGAATTTTTTATAATGTTGCCTATGGGGATTTTTGAGTACCAATATTTGTCGCCATTCTACAAGCATGCGCAGTTTTGAAGCATGACAAGTCCGGTATCGGTTTACTCAGCATAACATTATCTTTCACATTCTAAAAAAATTTGGGCTAGCTTTACAGTTTTCTTATTTTTAAATTTAAAAAAGTGTATTTTGTTCCAAAAAAAATTGCGTTTGAAAGACCGCTGTGCAAATAGGGTGTGATAAATATTGCAGCGATCTCCATTTTATTCTCTAGGGTCTCTGCCTAAAAAAAATATATAATGTTTGGGGGTTCTAAGTAATTTTCTAGCAAAAAAAAATTATTTTTAACTTGTAAACAACAAGTGTCAGAAAAAGGCCTGGTCCAGAAGTGGTTAGCGGAAAAAAAAACATTTTATTTATTTTTTTAACAAAGACATGACTGTATTAAAGCAGACAGCAAGACGACAGAAAAAAAGACCCACATCAATAAACTCCTGGAGCGGCACATTAGGCATTAAAACCTCCACTTAAAAATATTAATTGTGAAAGTATCATAAAATAGTTTTCCTAAGTCCCCGTTCACATTAGGTTGCTCCGACTTCGGGGGCGACCTGTGAAGTCTCGTGCACCGTGACTTCGGCGCGACTTGCACGGACTTCATCTAATGAATGTCTATGCAAGTCGCCTCCAGGTCGCCCCAAAGTAGTACAGGACCCTTTTTCTAAGTCGGCGCGACTTGTGTCGCTCCTATTAGAACGGGTCCTGTACTACAGAATGGACCCGATGGTGCGCGACTTGCCAGGCTGACCAAGTCGCCTGGCAAGTCGTAATAGTGTGAACCGGCTCTAAATCAGGTCACATGATTCTGCCAGTTTCTTCCGATCTCAAAATATGCAAACTAGGAGGAGAAATTGATGCCGATGCCTAAGTTGGTAACGTAATGCAGGCACATTCATGCATCTTTGGAGAATTGTTTGTGCAACTACAACCTCTCCTGGCAAAGCGGCCGGGGCTCACCAGACACCTCCCACCAAACATGCCACCTTAATCTTTATTTTTCAGCTACCCAGGGGAGAAACCATCTTGCCTCTCATACAGGCAACTATTTATATTCAAGCCTTTTTTAGGAGTGGCTGTAACTGGGATTCACACTGAGTTTTCCAGCAGCTGAATACAATATTGCAGGCTGATGTTGGTCCTCTATTTGGGCTTTGGTTTTAAAGGGTTTTATTGGAGTATGCAATATATGGTCCTAGTAATATGTCTTTTCTAATTCCTAATAAAAAATATTGTTATCTTGATGGTGCAGAATACTATTTTTTACATGATAATTAGCTCCAATGAATGACGCCAGCAGCTACTAAAGCCAGCAACTCTTTAGCTAGTTCAAGATGTTGCCGAAGGTCAGTTTCTCAGCAATTGAGATTGCTGCAACTGATGTCAATTTATGACATATTCTCTTCAGGGCATGTTCACACCATGTCCATTGCATTGTGTTTTTTCTGCACACCGCACACTGCCTCACAACACCATATACACTGCCTGGCCGAAAAAAAGGTCACACACATATGTTGTTGGCTTTGATTACGCACGCATTCGCTGTGGCATTTCTATAAGCTTCTGCAATGTCACAAGATTTATTTCCGTCCAGTATTGCATTCATTTTTCAACAAGATCTTGTATTGATGATGGGAGAGTCGGACCAGTGTGAAAAGAATTCTCCAGCACATCCCAAAGATTCTCAATGGGGTTAAGTTCTGAACTCTGTGGTGGCCAATCCATGTGTGAAAATGATGCCTCATCCTCCCTGAACCGATCGTTCACAATTTGAGCCTGATGAATCCTGGCATTGTCATCTTGGAATATGCCCGTGCCATCAGGGAAAAATAATCCATTGATGGGAAACACCTGGTCATTCAGTATATTCAGGTAGTCAGTAGGGATGCACCGATCCAATATTCGGATCGGATATCGGCCCCGATACTGGCAAAATAGCTGGATCGGGGATCGTTAAAATTTAGCAGACCCATGGGCCGATCCGGGGCGTCGCTACTCTCACTTCAATAGGAGTAAAAAAAAGCTTTTACTCATCTAATTCTACAGTTGCAGGCATTCTTCTTCTGCTTATAGGGGGTGGGGGGGGGGGTCGTCTTTCTTTCATCCACATCACTGGCTGTGTGATGTGAACATTTCCTAGGTATCTGCCGATACCGATCCGGAAGTATTATTTTGTTATAAGCTCACAAAACAGTACTTCTGTATCAGGATCGGTGATTTCACAAAGCAAAAGATCGGGATCGGGACCAAAAAAGTCAGATCGGTGCATCCTTGGTAGTCTGCTGACCTCATTATTTGGCCACATGCCGTAACTATCCAATAGGATAGTTACTGCATGCTTAGTTTAGTTAGTTGCTTAGTTAATTCCAGGTGCTGACTTTTTTGGGGTCAGGCAGTGTATATGTGGTAGTGCGCAGAAAAACAGTTTAACGAACATGGTGGGAGCGTGCCCTAAAATTTCCTGCTATAAAAATGTGTCCTGCTATTACGGATCTGGTGCAAGCTCTGAGGTTGTCATCCTTCCTTGCTGCAGGACCAGCATGTCCCAACACATGATATGCAATCCTTGTTCCCAGTCAGTGACTTGAATCTTCAGACACCATCCACAGTGGAAGTTACCATATTACTCTCTGGCATCAGTCTGCAGGTATGCAGCAGTCTACATTGGTGTAGGGGCTGCATTTATTGTGTCCTTTCTCACACTTTCTTTATTGGGTTTCTGATATTGAAGAATTCCTCTGGCTGCATTTACTCAAGTACTCTCACTGGTTCTTTAAGATCATTTCACTAACATTAATTAAGAATGTTTTCAAATTCTGATTTAATTAAAGATATTAATGACTAAGCTGTAATTAGCCTACAGATATAAATTATGCAGATTTTACTATGATTTATACACAAGGGCTTTCGGGGAAAAAAAGGACAAAGGAAAAACTGATGGTGTTTCTGGTTTATTATTTCATTGATGTGTTGCTTCAGTGGTGCTGAATACCAGTGGAAAGCGTGAAACCCAAATCTTTTCTGTATGTACTTCATTAATACTTTTTGTTCCTGTTAGCTAAAGAAGTGTTCTCTTCCAACATCCATCTAATTACAAAGAAAATGTAAATTAAACACTGTGCTCCACATTTTAGGGGTGGCCTAAATTTCATGTTTGGAAACTAATTTTGTATGGCTTTTTTTTTTTTTTTTTTTTAACTCAAGGTTTTTTAACTCAAGGTAAATTTTTTTTTTTTTAAGAATTTTAGTTTTTCATGATATTGAGTACAAAGAGCATAGAGTCTGTAAGTTTTGAAGAACAGCTCCAAGCAACAAGTGAAGTTCATCAATAAAGTGCTAACACTTAAAGGGAAACCTTGCAATTAAGCTGAATTCCATAGCAACTTCATTTACCTTATAAAAACTAATGCTATGATTTTTATGTTTTGTGCAGGGTTTCTGTTTCTGCCCGTCGTATCACATAATTGTGTGCTGTGCAACCTTCCTTTCATGCTTCAGTTTGAAGATGAACCCTTTGTTTTCAGAAAGAGAGAGAGAGAGAGAGAGGGGCATGCTAGGATTAAGGGTTATTTAGAATTTACCAGTGATTGTCAGAATTCTGAGGTCAACAGTATGTGATGTATTTAAAGTGGATCTAGAGCCTTAGGGTTGTTTTTACCTTAACCTTTTCTATGCATTAAGGTAATGCTCCCCTTTATACATACTTGAGCCCAATGTTGATCCAGTAATGTGCATGAGAGCAGCGGCGCGCTCTCTCCTCACTGGACAGATTGATAGCAGCAGGAACCATTGGCTCTCACTGCTGTCAATCAAATCCTGTGACGAGGGAGCAGGGTGCGAGACCGATCCCCACTGTCTGTGTCAATGGCCTCACACAAGGCGACTCTGGAGCATGCCCGCATTAATGCCCCCCTCGGAATCCACTTCCTATGGTGGGCACTCGCTGAGAGCCACTGAATAACAGGATAAGAGGAGAAACATAGCTGTATCTTATGACCCTATTGTAGCATTTGACACAGTTCCCTACACACTGTAATGTGTAAGTTAATATCAACAGGCGTAGAAAAGTCAGTTTGTAAATGGATAGAAAACTGGCTAAAAGACCATATTCAGAGAGTAGTGGTTAATGATTTCTACGTTGAATGGTCTAAGGTTATCAGTGCTGTACCCCAAGGTTCACTGCTCGGACCCTTACTTTTTAATAAGTTTATAAATGATCTACATCTGGGAATAAAAGTACCATTTCAGTATTTGCAGATGACACCAAGTTTTGCAGTGGAATAACTTCCTTACAGGATGTCTCCAACTTACAAGCTGATATCAATGCACTATTTATTTGGGCAACTATGTGTCAAATTTATATTTATTGTTGATAAATGTAAAGTTATGGGGGCTAAGAATATGCATGCATCATACACACTAGTACAAGAATAGCTAGAGGAGTCAATGAGAGAAAATAATCTGGGTGCTCCAGTAGATCATAGTAATATTATGCAATGCCAAGCTGTGGTTTCTAAAGAAAGCAAAATTTATTTTTGTATTAAAAGAGGTATGGACTCGAGAGAGAGAGAGATAATTTTTCCCCTGTATAAATCATTAGTAAGACCTCATCTGGAATATGCAGTTCAGGTTTGGGCACTTGTTCAGAAAAAGGATATCGGGTAACTGGAGAAAGTGCAGAGAAGAACAACCAACCAAACTGTTTAAGAGGCATGGAGGAGCTCAGCTATGAGGAAAGATTAAAGGAAGTGAATTTGTTCTCTTGAGAAGAGCAGATAAGGGGGGGGGGGGGGATATGATCAACATGAAAAAATACGTAGGGGGCCATATAGTGAACTTGGTGTTGAGTTATTCACTTTCAGGTCATTACAGAGAACAAGGGGGCACTCTTTACATTTGAAGGAAAAGAGATTCAACCTCCACATAAGGAAAAGCTGCTTCAAAGTAAGAGCTGCGACAATGTGGAATAGACTCCCTCAAGAGCTGATTTGGGCCAGCTCAGATTGTTTTAAAAAGGTCTGAATGTATTCCTAAATTTACATAATACAACTGGATATGAATATTTAGAGGTATTATATTTATTTCGGTATTATATAATATAATATATATATAGTAATATTTAGAGGTACAACTGGGGGTAGTTGATCCAAGGAAAATCTGATTGCCTCCCAGGGGATCAGGAAAGAATTTCCCCCCCCCCCCCCCCCCACTGGAGCGAATTGGACCATGCTTTATTGGGGTTTTTATTTGCCTTCCTCTGGATTAACTGTGGGTGTAAATTGTGCATAAGGGGTTTTCAGTATCTTTTTATTGTTGCTTGAATTAGATGCTCAATCATGCAATCATGTGCAAGCAACATCCACCACTGCACTGTTACAACAGTTGAACTGGGTTTCTAAATATAACTATGCAGTCCAATATACACAAGGGTTAGACTTCCTGCACTCTGTAGTCACTCAGTGGGGTTGATTTACTAAAACTGGGGAGTGCAAAATCTGGTGCAGGTGTGCATGGTAGCCAATCCGCTTCTAACTTTAGTTTGTTCAGTTAAGATTTGGACAAATAAAGCCTGGAAGCTGATTGGTTTCTTTGCAGAGCTGCATCAGATTTTGCACTCTCCAGTTTTAGTAAATGAACCCCAGAAACAGACATGATCATAGCTACCCCCTCTCTCTTCCTATGCAGTAAAAGTGTGAAGACACACATGATGCTGTTACACAGCTATGTCAGCATAGAGCACTGGAGTGGACGAGAGCATTTTTAGGCAATTTCCAAGCAGAAATCAGATACACAAATATGTAGTGGCATAGGATTTTAAAGCTATAAAAAGTTTGAGATTTCAGTTTGTCTTTAAACCTTAATTCCAAGTCATGTTTTTTGCATGACATTTTTATTTTCTGAATAGAACTATATAATGAAGTGAGGTGCAGTCACATTATTTGAGTTACTCCTCAAATAATTATTGGAGGTTGTGTTGTGAAGGAGGAATAATCAGTTCTACAATCGTAAAGCAGTTTTACTATGTGAAGTCCAAGTTGCAATCAATTATTTTGCAAAGCTTTTTACATTTTTGTGTTCTCTCTTATTCCTGAACTTTTTTTTGTGTGTCTTTATTCAAATCCTGACCACTATGGACAGTGCTGCTTTAAAAATGTGTTACATTTGTTGCAAAAAAATTCTGGGCACTTTGTATTGGATGTTATCATAGTGAGAAGGGACTCTTCTGATTAAATATTTTGGAGTATCTTTTGTAAGGCTCTCTTTCTATCAGTCTTTTCAGATTTGGGATTAAACTTTCTGTCTGTCTTTTTGTTCTCTGCTTTCAGATTTGGACGGTTTACAGTGGCTACATTGCAAGCTAAAGTAGATCAGTATGAAAGAGAGATGAGCAGACTTAAAAAAGCTCTAGAGAGGAGTGATCAATACATAGAAGAACTGGAAGAGCAGATTGTGCAGCTGAAAAGGCCACCAGAGGATAAGCAAATAGAAAAATCTCAGTGTGGAAATACTGCCCTCATGGAAGAACATACTGGCAGAGCTGCAACTAGTCACGTCTGTCAAGATATTAGCACTGCCAAATCAATTTCGAAGTACAGCAAGGATGATGGAATATATTCTGATGACTCCAAAGGCCTTTGCCCCATTTCGGTCAGATTAAAGCAAACACAGTATAAAAGTGTTGGCTCACCTAAACTTAAAAATAGTTTACATACCACTCTTCTGAATGGCAAGAAACAAACTATCTTGGATAGAGACAGTCCTGGTAACATCATGGTTTCAATGTCCCAGGACCTGGGTAGCCCTTCTTCATCCATACCTTTTAGCTCTCTTCAGCTGAACACCCCAAACTGCAAAACTAGTTCTTTCAGCAATACAAATTTAAAAAAGCCACTAACATACCTTCGAAAATTAGTGTTTGATGACTTGCCTCAAAGACGAGAACTTGGCAGATTGGCTTCTGCAGGTAGTGAGCACAATGTAAACAGTGCTGATGGAGCAAAACAACATGGGCAAACAAATGCTGTATTTTCTCATTTTTGCCATATTAATGGAGACTCACCGGACAAGAATTCTGAAAGGATAGACCGTAGTTTACAGCTCCCAAAACAAGAAAGAAATGCAGCAAATCGATTTTTAAGCAGGTTACACAGTATAAGTAGAGAAGACTTAAACCAGGCTGGGACCTCAGGTGAAAACACTGCAGATGTACACTTAAATTATGACAGTGTTGATCCCAATAATGTGGTGTCTCACCTGGGAACCCAAAAAGACCTTCCTCATGCAAGTGATCCCTGTTTCACACCAGACTGGGTCAAACAGTTTCAAAGTGACTCTCCAGTCCACATGTGTAAATCTTCTGAAAAGACTACACTGTCTCCTCATGAAAGTGGTCTGTTCAACTCGCTGTCTTCTTCTTTAGCCGACAATGAAGAACAAGCAGATTTGTTTATGGCTCAGTCATCTACTGATAGGTATAATATAGACTTTAATAACCACTTGCACTCAAATAATTTACCTTGTGAAGAGGAAGTCCAAACTCATGCTTATTCTGATAAGGTCCTCCTTCCAGGATATGTTTCCGAGCCAGCATGTTTATCTTCCTCTCTTCCTCAAATGTACTGTGGGAGTCCTCCAGCAAAACGAAAGCTACCGAACCCATGTAATAACAGTCCTTCAAAATCCTCCAAACACTGAACCTGCATCCTCCCTAACATCATGTCAATATAAATTGGGGTGATTGATTTAGAAGATGAATATTCTTGTAAAATAGCCAGTGCTCCTTTTGATACACAGAATTTTGATACACCTCTATTTTTCTATACTACTTTACTTTTATGCAGCAATAAAATATTAACTGTTTTGAAATTATTTGGATTCATAGTTTGGTCAGCATTTCATATTCTTCTGATGTTGTAGTACCCGAAATGCCTATCCCTTCCCCACACTGTCCAAAAAAAAAAATTAGTTGGAATTAGGCTTTAGGCTGTTTGTCCGAGAAAGACAGAGGCGCCTCTAAGTGTAGACTTTTTATGGTAAGTTTAATAGATAAATTATACACTCACATCTGCAAGCATATGTTCATGCCCATAGACAAGTTTCTGATGTAGATAAGTGATGAGGAATGGTCATCCAGTCCTAAACATCCACCCCGCTGGAGCCGAGATCCCCTCGCCGTGGCCGGCAAGTACGGCGGAGTTGTAAACCGGAAGCAGGCTCGGTATGGTAGCTGAAAGCGAGGCTTGGTTGATAGTCGGATAAGGATGACGTCATCTGTGTGCGACGCGTTTCCGAGCGTGCTCCAGCGGAATGGATGTTTAGGACTGGATGACCATTCATTATCACTTATCTACATCGGAACCTTGTCTATGGGCATGAACATATGCTTGCAGATGTGAGTGTATAATTTTATCTATTAAACTTACCAAGAAAAGTCTACACTTGGAGGCGCCTCTGTCTGTCTTTGTTTCTAGCCCTGTGGAACCCCTGGCTTTGGTTTCTGGATGGCTGCCCTATATGGTGGACTTTTGTTCTCCATGTGCCATTCATGACTCCTTGACTCCCATGGACTCTGGTCTAAAATATGTGACTAATGAGCCTGTTACAATTTTGTATTTAGGCTGTTTGTCGATGGACTAATGGAAGACAAAGCCTTTAGAAAGCATTTTGTAAATTCACCTGTGTTCTAAGCGCTTAGACCAATCATTTTGATCTAGGACCTATTTAAACATAAATAGGATTTTGTTGCAAAGGGCAGGTGCCCAAAATCATGTGAGCTTCTTTTAGTTGACAAGTCGAGTCTGAATCACGCCTGACTTATTGATTGCAGTACCTGTCTAATTACCCACTTGTAAAGATGTCCGGCCTCTCTAAATGAATGAACTGCCAATAAATGACAATAGAAGGAAAATGCAGTGCATACCATTTGTGCTGCACTGTGGTCCAGATCTGTCAGCACTACTGTACTTGTGTGTTGGGGTTCCATTCTACATAAATGGCTATCTAATGCAATGTGGTAAATTACTGTAACACAGGAATTCTAAGGTCTGAAACCAACCTAAGTGTTTAAAGTGGATTTTCAGGCTAAAACTATATTTAAATCTACTCGCAGCCACTTCTAAGACTAACCAATCTAATTCTGTAAAGCAAAGATTGCTATACATACCTTTTCTGATCAGGTCGGTCTCCAGCGACGGATGCTATGTGCAGGAGACAGCCGACAACAGCTGGGAAGTGATGCTCATAGAGTTACTATGGGGCTTCAGTTGTCGGCTGCTTCTGCACAATCCCCCACACAGAAGCCACCGCTGACAGCTCAGTGAGGGACCAGACCAATGCCGGTTCAGAAAAGTTGTCTAGCAATTTCTGCTTTACAGGGCTAGATAGGTTAGTCTTACAATATGGCTGTGAGTAGATTTAGAGTTACAGTAGTTAGTGTTAAGCTGAACTTCTACTTAAAGTTCTGTTCAGTAAAGATAATTCTTTATCAAATATTTTTGTTAAAACTGACTTTTATTTTTAACTACTCCTACATGAGGGATAGAAATCTAGAAATTTCCTAAGATTTCTCAAACTATTTTTCACAACTGCATCAGGTTATCTTAAATCAAAAATGTTGATGTTCCCCCAAAGCAGCAATGACTTTCCTCCATAGTACTTGCATTCAAAACAGTACCTTGAAAAATGAGCCATGATCAATTTTATAATTATTAGGCCTCATGCACACTGGCCGTTTTTACAGCTGCTGTTTTTGCTGCTCTAATAAAAGCTGAAAAATGCTAAAAAAAAAAAATAAAACACGGCTATTCGGCGTTTATCAGCGTTTTTGAGCCATAAGCTTTTGTGGGGGTATAGTTTTGCTAATAAAGGTAAAAAATACTACTGCAAAAAAATGCTCCAAAACCCATGCTACAGCTATGTTTTTAAAACTCCCAGCATGCATGAGGCCTTAGGTTAATAAAAAAAAGATTGTGAATATAAATTCCATTGTGATCCTCACCCTCATACAAAACGGCTCAGTTAATTGCCATCACAGAGAGCGACTTCAGCCTGGAAACATGAGAAATGCAGATAAAACTCTCCCCTCCCCAACTGAACCTGAACCTGTAATGCAGTCTATACAGTAATAAAAATGCTGCTATTTTTTAGTTTTTTTTTTTGTTTTGAAGTGCTTCAGCAAGGGTTAAAATAGCCAGTGCTGACTGCACCCTGGAGAGTCAGACCACTGCACTTACCCAGAAGCCCTGCCCTATGTTTCCAGGAGACTTGCATGCCCCTTGTTGTAGCACTTCGAAACGAATACAAAAAAAACAAATGAAACTTGACTGCATTATATAAATATACTGAACAAAATTTTAAACGCAACACTTTTGTTTTTGCCCCCATTTTTCATGGGCTGAACTCAAAGATCTAAGACTTTTTCTATGTACACAAATCTGGCTAAATCTGTGTTAGTGAGCACTTCTTTTGCCGAGATAATCCATCCCCCTCACAGGTGTGGCATATCAAGATGCTGATTAGACAGTATGATTATTGCACAGGTGTACATTAGGCTGGCTACAATAAAAGGCCACTCTAAAATGTGCAGTTTTATCACACCACACAATGTCACAGATGTCGCAAGTTTTGAGGGCGCGTGCAATTGGCATGCTGACTGCAGGCATGTATACCAGAGCTGTTGCCAATTAATTGAATGTTCATTTCTCTACCCATAAGCCGTCTCCAAAGGCGTTTCAGAGAATTTGGCAGTACATCCAACAGGCCTCATAACCTCAGACCACATGTAACCACACCAGCCCAGGACCTCCACATCCAGCATCTTCACCTCCAGCTGCTGTAACAATCGGTTTGCATAACCAAATAATTTCTGCACAAACTGTCAGAAACCGTCTCAGGGAAGCTCATCTGCATGTTTGTCATCCTCATCGGGGTCTCAACCTGACTGCAGTTTGTCGTCGTAACCAATTTGAGTCGGCAAATGCTCACATTTGATGGCGTCTGGCACTTTGGAGAGGTGTTCTCTTCATGGATGAATCTCGGTTTTCACTGTACAGGACAGATGGCAGACAGCATGTATGGCGTCGTGTGGAAGAGCGGTTTGCTGATGTCAACATGGAATGAGTATCCCATGGTGGCGGTGGGGTTAGGGTTTGGGCAGACGTATGTTATGGACAACGAACACAGGGGCATTTTATTGATGGCCTTTTGAATGCTCAGAGATACCATAATGAGATACTGCGGCCCATGATAATGCACGGCCCCATGCTGCAAGGATCTGTACACCGTTCCTGGAAGCTGAAAACATTCCAGTTCTTGCATGGCCAGCATTCTCACCGGACATGTCACCCATTGAGCATGTTGAGGATGCTCTGGATGGGCGTATATGACAGCGTATTCCAGGTCCTGCCAATATCCAGCAACTTCCCACAGCCATTGAAGAGGAGTGGACCAACATTCCACAGGCCACAATCAACAACCTGATCAACTCTATGCCAAGGAGATGTGTTGCACTGTGTGAGGCAAATGGTTGTCACACCAGATACTGATTGGTTTTCAAGCCCCCCTCCCCCCATACAGTGAAACTGCACATTTTAGAGTTACCTTTATTGTAGCCAGCCTAAGGCACACCTGTGCAATAATCATGCTGTCTAATCAGCATCCTGATATGCCACACCTGTGAGGTGGATGGATTATCCTGGCAAAGGAGAAGTGCTCACTAACACAGATTTGTGAACAATATTTCAGAGAAATAGGCCTTTTATGTACATAGAAAAGGTCTTAGATCTTTGAGCTCAGCTCATGAAAAATAGGGCAAAAAAAAAAAAAAAGTGTTGCGTTTTTTATAATTTTGTTCAGTATCAATATAGAAGGTTTAGTTGGGCTGTAAGGGTAAATGGTATACCTTCTTAGTGAGGTGTTTTTGTTTTATTTTTTTTTATTTTTTAAATGCCCACTTGTGGAATTAGATGTTCGTACAAATAGTCCCATTCAGCTCATGTACTAATCAATTCAGACAGTGAAATCCTAGTTTGCCATCCCTTTTGAACAACATATCCTCATCAATTCAAATTATCCACTTAAAGTGGAGTTCCACCCATTTTCGTAACTTTAGATCTATGTAATCCCCTTTAAAACGGCTTTTACCAATGGAAACTTTTTTTTTTTTTTTTTTTTTGCTAGTAAATACCTTAATTTCTGCTTTATTCCTCCTCTCCTCACTTCCGGGTCCGATCGGCGATGACGTCATTCGGCGATTCGCAGTGTGTGCTGGGATGTATTCCATTCCAGAAATCTTGCAGTATTAGCCAGGAGCTGAGCTGTACTGTGTGTATTCAGGCCGTTCTCTGCCCTGCCTCCGCCCCGCCTCCTCTCAGTGAGTTGTACTGTATGCATTGTATTCAGGCCGTTCTCTGCCCCGCCTCCTCTCAGTGAGTTGTACTGTATGCATTGTATTCAGGACGTGCTCTGCCCCGCCTCCTCTCAGTGAGCTCAGTAAGGATATAATGCTTTCAGTCCTCGCTCACTGAGAGGAGGCGGCGGCGGGGCAGAGAACGGCCTGAATACAATGCATACAGTACAACTCACTGAGAGGAGGCGGGGCAAGGGCGGGGCAGGTCACGGCTCAGTACAGCTCAGCTCCTGGCTAATACTGCGAGATTTCTGGAATGGAATACATCCCAGCACACACTGCGAATCGCCGAATGACGTCATCGCCGATCGGACCCGGAAGTGAGGAGAGGAGGAATAAAGCAGAAATTAAGGTATTTACTAGCAAAAAAAAAAAAAAAAGTTTCCATTGGTAAAAGCCGTTTTAAAGGGGATTACATACATCTATGTAATCCAACCTATTAAAAATGGGTGGAACTCCGCTTTAAGGTCCTGAAGATTTTACCCCCTTCATGACCAGGCCATTTTTTGCAGTTCAACACTGTGCTACTTTAACTGGGGATTGCGCGGTCATGCAATGCTGTACTCAAAGGAAATTTTGTATAATTTTTTTTTTTTTCTTCACATAAATGGAGCTTTCTTTTGGTGATATTTGATCACCACTGTTTTTTTTTTTTTTTTTTTTTATTTATTGCTATATAAACAAAAATACCCAAAATATTTTTTTACTTTCTGCTATAGAGCATATTCAATACAAAAAATAATAATAATAATTTCCTAAATGTAGGCCAAAATGTTTTCTGCTACATGTCTTTGGTAAAAAAAAAAAATCCCAGTAAGTGTATGTTAAATGCGTGAAAGCTTTAGTGTCTACAAACTATGGTATAGGTACTAAAAATTTTTATTTATTTTTTTTATACTAGTAATGGCAGCTATCCGCGACATATTGTGGGACTGTGATAGTGCAGTGGACTGACTGACTGACACGGACATCTCCAGTGACACTAATACAGTGATCAGTGCTAATAATCTGCACGGTCATTAAACTAATGACACTGGGTAGGAAGGAGTTAACATCTGGGGCAATCAAAGGGTTAACGGCATGCCTAGTAAGTGTTTAGGTTGACTGTGTGCTTCTTTTACTCAGGGATGTGATGGTTTTATTGCAGGGAGACAAAGGTCACATCCCTGCTGTCAGGAGAGAGATCTTTGATTGTTTACATACACAGATCTCTCTCCTGTCATCCTCCCTGCCGATCGCCGGGTCCTGACCATGAATCATTGGTCGGGACCTGCTAATCGGCATGTGCTTGAGCCAGTGTGCGCACCCCCTACCCGAAAATGCAAAATCACGTATATATGATTTAGCACAGTCGGCAAGTGATTAAAAAAATGAACTTGGATGGCCCTCTAAACATTGTAATTTGCAAAGCTAAGCAGCATGTCAAAAAAAGCCTATACACTGTGCTGTTATAAGGGGAAAAAAGGCTGTGTGTGAATGGGTATTTATAATTGTGATCTCTATTCCAAGCACTGCCAAATTGAAGACCAATTGCAGCCTAGATCATGTAGTATACGACTATCGATGAGCATTTTTGTAGTTTCACATCATTAAAGGAGTTGTAATGTCAGGAAAGTTTTTTCATCTTAATGCATTCTATGCATTAGGATAAAAAGTCTTCTTTGTGTAGCAGCTCCTCCAGCACCCCTAATACTTACCTGTGCCCCCTCTCTGTCCAATGATGTCCACCAGTCCCTCAGCCGCCCTGGGACTCTCCCTCCTGATTGGCTGAGATACATCTGTGGCGCCATTGGCTCCCACAGCTGTCAGTCAAAGTCAGTGAGCCAATCAGGAGAGAGAGGGTGTGGGGCCGAATGCAGTCCATTCAGACACGGAGCTGCAGCTTGGCTCAGGTGCCCCCATAGCAAGCTGCTTGCTGTTGGGGCACTCGATAGGAGGAAGGGGCCAGGAGCAGGAAGGAGGGACAAGAGAAGAGGAGGATCCAGGCTGCTCTGTGCCACACCAACTGCACAGAAGAGTTAAGTATAACATGCCTGTCATGTGTTTTTTTTTTTTTTTTAAAGACTGTAGAGACCTATTGTTTTCAATCAGTCTTTGCTTGGTAGACTTGCAGTGACATAAGAAGTTCAGCAAGGCACAATCTTGTGCAGCACATTGTAAACAGGAGGCAAAGCCAATGTGAAAGAAAGTACTAAAATTACTTAATTTCCAACTTTTAAAAAGTGCCTAAACATTACTATCTAATTCTGCATTTGTCCATGACTTGCTCTCCACATTTCCTGCATGCAGTTTCTTGGTGCTAGCTCAGGTTCACACTGCTGTGAAATGAAAGTTGTGTCACTTCCGATCCGACTTTGTCCTGCAACTTCAGTCCGACTTTAATGTGACTTTTTACGCTGGCATTGAAGTCCTATCAAAGTCAGACAAAAGTAGTTCAGGAACCTTTTCTAAAGTCACAGCAAGTGGTGTTGGATCAGTTGAGATGGCTCTCATAGGGAAATATGGAATTTGACATGTCACGTGACTTGCATGCTCTCACAAGTTTGGCCCCATGTCACAGTGTGAACTGGGCTAAGGTAAAAAGTCACATCATTAAATGAAAGTATGTGGAAGGAGGTATTACCCTTGTGTGGTCTTCCCGAAAACTGGAAGGCTGGGTACATCTGTTAACTGTGTATATTAAATAATAAAAAAAAAAGTAGAAATTTACATGTGGCCACTTTTAAAGTTGAATCTAACTTTCCAATCCCTGCTGGCAACTCCACATCAAGTTAAAATGGGGCACACACAGTGAGATACTTGCTTCCCTTTCCTACTGAAAATAGGAGTAGGTTGGCCATGTGACCACAGGTTATCAGCCCTTCGTGTGGACCATATCAAGCTGTTTGTAGCCAGCCCTAAGATATCAAAATACATGGGAAGATTGTGGACCAATCCAGTTCATAATAGATCAAGGAAGGATTATATATCTTTAGGCTGCTACAAATTTGTGCAGAGCCCCTTTCCTGGAAAAATGGATGAGCAAGTAGGATTTTTACAGATGACCACTGTATTTCCTACCAAGGTAAGTTTGCTGACAGGGTTTGCTATGCCTGCTTAGTCTGCAATTGTACATGTTATGATTGCTCTGCAGAGTGATAGTATGGTGTTTAAATGTTCCCACTGTTATTTTATATAGGAGACCAACAGAAGGATGGGCTCTCAAGTCACAAAGGGCTGAATTATTACATCGATGTTATTAGTGTTGATTGAATGACTACTCTTATTACTGCTACCCCAATTCCAAAAAAGTAGGGACACTGTATAAAATCTACATAAAAACAATGACATGATTTGCAAATATCCTAAACCTATATTGTATTTGCACTTGAAAATAGAAAACAGATCAAAGTTTAACTGAGAAAATGTATTATTTTAGGAAAAAAATAAGGTAATTTTGAAATTGATGGCAGCGACGGGTCTCAAAAAAGATTTGACAGGGCCGTGTTTAGTACGGGGTAGCATCCTCGTCTTTTCACAATCTGCAAAATGTCTGGGAACTGAGGAGACCAAATGCTGGAGTTTTGGAAGAGGAATGTTGTCCCATTCTTCCCAGATATAGGATTCTAACTGCTCAACAGTCCTGGGTCTTCTTTGTCCTACTTTTCGTTTTAAGATACACCAAATATTTTCAATAGGACTCTTCTATTTCAAAGCCATACTGTTGTCATAGACAGTCATGACAATAGACAGTATGTGTTTTTGCATTGTCCTGATAAAATATGCATAGCCTTCCCTGAAAAAGACTTTTTTTCTGGATGGCAGCATATGCTGCTCTAAAACCTGAATATATCTTTCAGCATTGATGGTGCCTTTCCAGATGTGCAAGCTGCCGATTGCATATGCATTATTGCACCCCTATACCATGTTATATTTCAGAATTGTAAGCTCTAACAAGCAGGGCCTTCTAGTTCCCCCTGTTTTGAATTATATTGTAACTGTATTGTCTTCCCTCACATTGTAAAGCGCTGCGCAAACTGTTGGCGCTATATAAATCTTGTATAATAATAATTGTCGCTCTTTTTTTTGTCTATAGCGCAAAAAATAAAAATCGCAGAGGTGATCAAATACCACCAAAGAAAAGCTCTATTTGTGGGGACATCAATTCTCTCTGGGTACAGTGTCGCACGACCGCGCAATTGTCAGTTAAAGTAACTGAATCAAAAAAAATGGCCTGTTCATTAAAGGGGAAAACCTTCTGGTCCAGACGTGGTTAAATCTACTGTTCATATATTAATCTATTTGCTCTTCACAAATTATCAGCTTTATTCCTTAATGCATTTACAAAGTGTTTTCTTTTTTTGAATTTGTTATCAGCTATTTTGTTATCTCTTATGCACACTAGCCAGTATTCTTCAGTAAAACTCCTGTAATTACTGCTTTCTGGCTTATGAATATGTAATGTGCCTAACTTGCTAACAAAATTTGCGTCGATACTAAAAGTGCACACTTCCAGCCATGCTGCATTCAAAACTTCTCATTGTGGACCTGAAAAGAGTGCTTAATAAATACAGTGTGATGCAAATGAATGCAAAGGAGGCTATTCTGAGCCCAAAGTACACTTGTCTCAGTTTAATGACTGGGATCCTTATGTCCATCTCAAGTTAGTAATTTAGTCAGTGAGTACTGCTACGGAAACTATTGTTGTCCCTTCCATGTGCTTTGCCAAATCAGAAAGACATTAATCTGTCATTGAGCTGTCTTAATTACTGCGTGTGCAGTGTAGCTTTAAAGGTTAATTAAGCAGAGCAAAGCAAGTCAACATTCTTGTTCACAGTTGTACTGAATTATTATATGCAAATGTATACACATTGCCATTATTCTGCATTGTCTATTAGTAAATATTTAGATTATGCATCTCAGTTTTAGCTGTTTTCATATAAATTAACATTTGTAAAATAAAAGCACGACTCTGTTTATTCCCCTTAGCAAGTGAAATGTGTGATTAAGATTTTCTCACACATGATTAAACTGATTTGCCAAATCAAGTTCCAATGCCATTTGTTTGTGACTGTATATGATTTCGTTCCAAGTGGCGCAGCTTTGTAACAACTCTCTTCAATGTTTGATGTGATCGTGTGCTGCCAAATCTATCTATGCTTTAATTCACAATGGGATGGCAATGACAATAGGAAAGTTGAGGACCTTGCTGGATGAGAATGAGGAACACAAGGCAGATCTTTAATTGAGCAATGAGAATGAGAGCCCCTGCCGAGCGGAGTGAAATTCATTAGAAAGTGTGAGATGTCTGGCTTGCTTCTAAATGATGCTGAGATACAGTATTAAGGACATACTCAGGAGACCAAATGTTCTGTATATAAAGTTAATGATTTCTTTCATTGTTTAGGATTGCAAATGGCCTAAATTTGATGCACATTGCACCCTTAAATGGTACTAAATATGCCCTGGTGCATCTTTCCTTCATTAAAATTCTAATGTCACTGTACAGTTGTAGCTAGTGGTTAAGTCCACTATCATTAAAATTGGTATGACAAATATACTAATGACACAAACCATTTTGATATTTACTGTTGTTTTAAATTATTTTAAATTTCAGTCTGATTTTCTGAAAATGTTTAACAGTGATGGTTAAACTTCTGAAAAGTGAAAATCTAAACCAGGATTTAAAAAAGCGTCAATTACAGAGCAAGCTATATAAAATTGTGCAGAATACCACATGGTCCCAATGGCTACGGCACCCAAAATGTACTGTACTAGTATGAAACCTTCAAGTAGCCTCTATACTCCATTATTCACTCAACATTCACTGCCGGTGCTCCCTCTTCCTGCTCACCTCCTATTCCCTCCCTCCCCCCCCCCCCCACCTAACCAGCCCCTAGCATCACTCCCGTCTATCTTTTATATACTGTATTGATACATCTGTTGTTTAACAGCTTTATCCCAACACTGTTGTTACCACAGGTTGAAATGTTTCTTTTTCACCCTAGACGGTACAATGCTGTAATTAATGTTTGACTACTTAACTGTTTTTTGTTTTTGTTTTTTTGTTACTATACTTAAACCTTAATAAAAATCAGTTTGGAAAAAAAAAAATGTACAGAATGGTTTTGGGAGCCAAAAAATATCCTGAGCCATTTCCTTTCAAAATTCTACTAGGAATACTAAGATAGAAAGGTTTGGCCCAGTAGCACTGGTGGTCAAGCTATAGTTTCTTTGGCTGTTTTTCTATGTATCGTCTTCTGCTGTTCCCCCATGGAGCAGCCTTCAGTCCCTTTCCCCCAGAAGCATTTTGGAACTCTGAACCACCAATTTTATTTTTTTAACTTTAGGCGACATTTCAAGTATTTGTTAAAGCTCAGCTCAAGCAAAAACATACTTTTTGGTTTTGATTACAGTGGAAAAGAGTTTTAACGTAAGGTATTACTGCCGTTACTGGTGTTATTATTTTACCACACTTCCTGTCCTGTTGATTTTAGAGGATGTGACCCACAGCAGCACAATTAACACTAAAAACTTGACAGAGGTTGGAATTACATTTAACAAATGATTTTATCGGTGACCCTGTTGCAGAGATTTTGCTCACTTCCATCATCAATGACCCCACAAGTGAGAGATTGTCACCTTTGTGGCTTCACAAAAAGAAAAACCTGAAAAGGGTTCTAACTAGGGATCGACCGATATAGTTTTTTCATTGCCGATACCGATATTTTGTTCGTCATGTATCGGCTGAATTTTTTTTTTTTTTTATTTGACAGGTACTTTTGTGGAGGGATCTGGGAGTCTAAAATACCCCAAACCCCTCCTCTGCACTTAAAAGCATTCAAAACACCAAGTATGGCTGTTTTGAATGCTGTCATGCTGTTAATCTGGTGCCAGTACCCGGAAGTGATGTCATGACACCACTTCCGGGTTTTTGCATAGAGACCCGATCAGAGCGGAGTGCAGCTTTGATCGGGTCTTCGGCGGCCGTGCAGGCTGGTTGCCCGGGTCTCCCGGCGGGACAGGCTTCTCAGCCACATTGGTTGTCATTACAATACAGCCAACCGTTGGCTATGGACGCCGGTACCGGAGTGATGCCTCTAGCTGCAGGCATCACTCCGGTACAAGCAATTTCCAAAATATCGGTAATATTGGCCACCTTGGTGGTCGATTCCGATATATTGGGGTAAGTGCATATCGGCCCTTGACATATCGGTCGATCTCTAGTTCTAACTCTTTCCCCACTTTGTCAAAATCTAAACAGAAAGCTTTTCCTGGAGTTGGACCATAAAATTTCTCCATTGCTATTGACCTTTTGTGTAGGGAATCAGAGGAGAGTCTTCCACCGTGGCACATCCATTTATTGGAGTCTACAACTGTTAAATATTACAGTGGACTATCACCATCATCTAAAAAAACAAGCTATTACAACCTGACTATTCTATGACTATCGTTGCCTTTGTGTCTGCTTATGGTCCACCAAGCTGAAGTGTTTGTCATAAGTTTAAGGGTATTATTGTTGCTTTTTTATCCTCTTCCTGCCCATCCCCAGTATCCTTTTATTTAGACTATTACATCCCTCTGCCCATGGATGCATATGTGCGGTGTATGGACGTGAAAGTCCTTCATCTTTGTTGCCGCACTTTTATGTTACGTGGGCAGCAACAAGTTAAGTTCTGAACAAGCCTCAGTGTTCTTAAACTAGACTTAAAAGCTGTGATGACATTTCCATCTATTCTACGACTCAAAAGAAATGAATACAATACATCTTCTCAGTTAAGTTTTGCTTGCAAATATATTGTTTACTTTGTCAAAATGCAAACTTCCAAACTGTTCACAGAGTAAACATTAAGCTACCTTTGGGAAGAAAGCTTTGCTCAGCTACAAGTAGATGCATACTGTTTGAAGAATGATAGTAATTCAGTCTCAGCTTCTTCCACTGCATTTAGTCCATTTACTAATGGGCCCTGTAGTGTATCTCGCTTGTGCCCATTGATTATTGGAATGCATTAGCTAATAAAACAATGTTTTGGAAGATGACTTGAAAACACTCAGAGAACCGAACTGTCATCTTTGCACATAACATTGTAATTTCCTACATGACCAAAATGTTTCTTTTGACCAACAAACTTGTACATCCTTAATTTTAGTGCTTAACCCAGTAGGGCATTCTGAAGCCACAACAGGTTAGATGATTTGACAAAAAAAATATGTTTTACAGGTCACCCTGTAGACTTTTAAATGGATTTGAATGAGATACAACGATCATATGAAGCACATCTGGTGGCATTGATAGATGTCTAGGCATGTTGCCAAAACAAAGGGAATTCCTGGCTTATCCTATAAGGATTAGTAGCGATCATGATCCCCCACTGTATAAAGTCTAGAGCAATGGAAACTGCATGGACTTAATTTTCTGAAGTCGTAGGGCCTCCAATACTGTAGATTGTAGAAATGTTTGGTTTCTTGTCAGCCACAATTCTTATATTAGGTTTTCTGACTTGGCAAATTTAAAAGTAGATCTGAACTCAAATAGTTAAGATTTGCTTAGTGATGGGAAATATCTAGAAGTGTTAATTATGCCAGTGCAGTATCCTGAAAAATGTACCCTTTGTCACGAATAGCATGTTGTACCACTAGATTGGCCAATATGTTGTCTTTATTTATTTAAAAAAGGATCAAAGTCTTTACCCAGTAACTACAGACACAAAGGTTACAGGTTAGTTTAACTTCTATAGTTGTTGGGAAGATTCTGGGGAGTTTAATAAAGAGACCACATAGAAGAGTTTTTGCTGTAATAAAATATTTTAGGCAATAATCAGCATTGATTCACAAAAGACCAAAGCTGTCAAACAAATTTGTTTTCTTTTATGAGGAAGGAAGGAAAAACTCAGATAAATGAGTGGCAGTAGACATTGCATACCTGTATTTTGTATTTGACACAGTTACCCACACACAGCTAATGTGTAAGATAAAGTGGTTGTAAAGTCATAAAGAAATTATTGCCAGCCCCTCTTTTACAAAGCTATACAACACTGTGTGCATGTTTAAAATTATGCCTCTAAATACTTTCTTTTAGATTTGGTTCTCTTTGGTCACGTGACCTCTGGCCGCTCTCCTCCTCCGTTCCAAGGGCTACAGTGCGAGGGGCTGAGATCCCCCCCACCCCCCACGTCAGTCGGAAGGTCAGGTGACCCCTGTGTTGTCTGCTTAGCCCCACATGCTGTAACCCTTTGTAACAGAGGAGAGCGGCCAGGTATTTAGAGGCATAATTTTAAACAGTGTTGTATAGCTTTGTAGAATTAAGGGGCAGGCAATAATCCTTCTTTGATTTTATTGCCAGCTGCTAATAGCACCAGGAGGGGAGGGGCAGATTTGTTTATCTGCTCAGAGACAGGAGCTGACAGGCAGGAAGGTAGGGGGAGAGAGGAGAGCAGCAGAATGATGGTCAGTTTAAATAGGGGGACTCAGAAACCGGCAGGATCAACCAGGTTTTTTTTTTAGAACAGAGAGAGAGAAATGACAGCACAAGCACTTTGCTGTGCATCCTGCTTTTAAAAGAACAGGATCTCTTCTTCTTTTTTTTTTAGGGTTACAACCACTTTAAAGTCTATAGGTTTAGAAAACTAAGTGTGCAAATGGATAGAACGTTGGTTAAAAGACCATATTCGGAGAGTAGTGGTTAATGATTCATACTCTGAATGGTCTAAGGTTTTTAGTGGTGAATCCCAAGATTCAGTGTTGGGACTCTTTCTTTTTAACCTATTTATAAATGATATAGTGTTTTTGGGATTAAAAGTACTATTTCAGGATTTTCAGATGACACAAAGCTATGCAGTGAAATAATGCACCAATTAAAGTAGATGTTCAGGCAAAACCTAACCTGCTCTCTGCCACATTTTAAACCTAATCTATCTAACCCTGTAAAGCAAAAATCGCTAAACTTGCCTATTTTGCAGCTGATCTGGTCTGGTCCCAGCATCAGCAGTCAGCAGTGGCTTCACTGTGGAGGTGGATGCAGGAGAGGCAGCCGACAACGGAAGCCTCATAGTAACTCTATGAGTGACGTCATTTCCCATCCATTTCACAGACGTTTTCGGTCCTTTCCTGCACTCCGCTTCCGCTGCAGGAGACCAGACAAGATCAGCTGCAGAATAGTTAAGTACAGCAATTTTTCTTTTTTTTTTTTTTCTTTTCAGGGTTAGCTAGATTAGGTTTAGAATATGGCAGAGAGCAGGTTTTGCCTGGACTTACACTTTAAGTATTTGGGCAACAATGTGGCAAATGAGGTTTAATGCTTATAAATGTAAAGTTAAGCCCAGCACACACTAAGGGTTTTTTTAAAAACAAAAACAAAAACTCCGCTCCGGTCAGAGAGGCTGTACTAATAAACCAACGTTCGTACAACGATCTTCGCCACTAAGCTGTTGTGTTCTGACAGGGGGATGGCCAGAACACTCTGATCAGCGCTCTCAGCCATTGGCCAGCATGCTTGTGTGACAGAAGCTGGCTGCCCTACACACATATGAGTAAAAGTCCTAATAGTATGATTAGTTAACTTTTAACTTTTTAGAATTGGTTGGCTAAAAGCCCATTCTGTTTAAGCTATCATACTGTACTAATAAGGACTCTGTTGATCCTATGTTTGTTTAAAACAAATCTGATCAAGTTAGATGGGTTGAAAATCCTGAACTTCATGATCCATTGGTTTTGTTGCCCAGCAAGTATAGGAATGGAATCCATAATCGGTACCAATGTTTCTTCTTACATCTTGATAGTCATACTCCTATTCCTTTATAATGACTAATCAGCTGTGGTAAAATCTTTCCTAAGTCAATTTTTTTATTGCTATGCTAATCAATTACATTAATCTTCAGTAAGGGTTGGTGGAAAGCATTTACTAAGTACCCATTTTGTTCCAATACTAGGGTGTTTCAGTTCAAGAAATTAGCACATGCAACATCTGCTCCTCTGTCATGTAAATGAGGCAAGGGACTGTGAAATGTTAACTGTATATCTGATTGGCATATTGACAAACAGCGAGCAGCGACAGTCCGTATTTGTAAATTGAACAGTCAGTCATGAAGCTCTCCATCACCAAAATAGTAGAGTTACGTGAACATGCTACCTTGAAGCAAAGCCATGTGCATATTGTATTACAAGTTTAGGAAAATTGTTCTTTTTTGACCTCTGTTTTGTTAGGTTGGTGCTAGCTGTCCTTAAAGGGGCTTAAGCAATTCATAGGCTGCAGTGCATACGGCTGATATACTATACTGAGGGCCAATTAACAAATTAAAAACTGGATGTGTACAGACATTGCAGGTCTATTTATATATTTTTTACACAGCTTTCATCCAGGATTTAAATATGCTCTAAATGGATGTCATTTCCAAAATTGTGTGTATCCTGGGTGAAATCTGTATCAATCTTGTATCCAAATTTCATTCATAGAGCCCTTAGTGTTTTACCAGTGCAATTAATTTTATATTGCACAAATACAATTCATTTCAACATTATCATCTTCTAAGCTTTGAATAATACCCAATCATTGAACTGAAATGATTGATCATGTAGGAAATCTTTTTTGCCAAGTACAGCATTTGACAGATTTAACGTGTAAGTTTTTACATTAAAAAAAAAAAAAAAAAGGTCCCCACTGCGGTTACCCCTGTGGGTGAATAGTTGTTACTGCCCATGCAGCTGGTGCAGCGGTCCAGGGAAGTGAAAGCCCCGCTTTTCTTTCCCGTTTTTCCTTAGGGGTTCAGGGATGGATCAGCGCAATTCTGATTGGTCAAGTGCTGGCAGGTGACCATTTTGACCAATTGGATACACTTTAATCAGTCCCAGAAGCCCTAAGGAAAGATGGAGAAGTGCGTGCTTTCAAATCCTTGGACCGCTGCATCGGCTGGGAGGGAAGTGACAGCTGATTACCCACAGAGGTAAGTGCAGTGGGGACGGGAGGTTGTAGGGAGGGTTCACCTTTTCATTTTCTATGGAAAAGTGGACTTAAACTTTAAGCATCTCTAACAATAATTACGCAGTTTGAGGTATAAAGAAAGAGACTGTTTCTGAGAATACCAAACATATAGCTAGCCACATGTTTTCACTTTTTTTCTACAGTTATTAGAATGGAGGTTGGTGAAAAGTAACTCTTTTAGTGTCATAATATTCTATCATGTTTGTCCATATATATAGTAGCTAACAGTAAATATTTTATACATAGATTGTCCAGCAATGCAGAAAAGGCTGGGGCTATAAGGAATCACAATGTACTAATGTTTAACCACTTGCCGAGCAGCCGCCGCAGTTATACAGGGGCAGGTCAGCAGGTTCCCGCGAATCGTCGTACCCGTATGACAGTCCGTGGGAGCAATCCTGTGGGCCAGTGGGGAAGCCGATCCATGGGGCCACGATCGCTCCCCATGAAGAGAGAACAGCGGTCTGCTGTTGTAAACACAGAAGACCGTTGTTCTCTCTGCAATCAATGCAGAACTCCTGTGTTCCTCCTATTTAGGAACATAGGTCTCTGTATTGATTTCACAAGCCCATCCCCTCCATAGTTAGAAGACACCCCCTAGGCTCACACGTAACCCTTTGATCGCCCCTGGGTTAACCCTTCCCTGCCAGTGTCATTGTTACAGTAACCGTGCATATTTTTAACACTGATTACTGTAGTAATGTCACTGGTCCCCCCCCAAAAGTGTCAAAAATGTCAGCTGGGGTCCGATCTGTCCGCCGCAATGTCGCAGTCCCACTAAAAATCGCTGCTCGTCGCCGTTACTAGTAGAAAAAAATAAATAAAATTCACATAAATCTTTCCCCCTGTTTGTAGATGCAATAACTTTTGCGCAAACCAATCAAAATACGCTTATTAGTATTTTTTTTACCAAAAATATATAGTAAAATACAAATTGGCCTGAAATGATGAAAAAAATTTGACTTTTTTTTTGGGGGGGGGGGGATGTTATATAGCAGAAAGTGAAAATTTTTTTTCAGAATTGTCCATCTTTTTTGGTATAGCGCAAAAAATAAAAATCGCACAGGTGATCAAATACCACCAAAAGAAAGCTCTATTTGTGGGAAAAAAAAGAACATAAATTTTATTTAGTTAGTGTTGCACGACTGTGCAATTGTCCATTAAAGTACCGCAGTGCAGAATCGCAAAAAATGGCCTGGTCATTAAGGGGGAAAATCTTCCGATCCAGGAGTGGTTAAACAAATTCATGTAACTGGCATAATAAAGCTGCTGGGATCTAATGATGGGTGAATGTGTTTTTGGCCTAATACTAAAATATCCTTTACTGTATATGTGTGTGTTACAATAAGTGGTGCGTAGGAGCCTTTCTAAAAGTGCATCTCATACCTCAGTGCTATGTTAACTACAAATAAGGAGGAGTATAATTAGGTAATAAAACATAGTTGTTAAAGTTGTAAATGTTTATAGGAAAACAGTACATCTTTAAGAAAGGGGTTTTAATTAATCAGGGAAATGTCAATGCCACATCAGAGAGTGCTTGTAAATCTTTCGCTAAATGCACAATCAGGAGCTCATTGTCCAATAATCATCCCCTTATAGTTCTATATTTGTGGTGGGCAGCAAAGCACAGATGTTATCAGTAGGGTGTAACTGTGCAGCACAAGTACCGATTTGTGTAGGGTATGTGTGCCCTTTCGTAAGCAATATTGCAGAGGCTGGACTATTTAGTTTATCAAATGCATTATTGTATGTAGTAGAGACATTATCATCTGCGTGTCTTGTACACTGTGGAGGAAGCCCATTGTGCATATGAGTATATAGTAAAAAATGCAGTGCTAAACAAAATTGGATAAATATGTAAAACAATAAATATCTAGTGAAATTTAAAGTGCAAAAGTGCCAATATTAAATAATCATGACAATAAAGTCCATATAGTGATAATAGAGTGCACAAAGAAAGGAGGATGAAGATCTCGGTGTAAACACTGTAATAAAAATGGATCGTGCCACCATCTGTGCCTCAATCACCACTGTGTGACTGTCCACCACTTTATAAGGATAAACTGCTCACCAGATAGTATGGACTCAGATACCTTTAGCACTGAGTAAACAACGCTTGAGTGTACCCAGAGGTGGCGTTTGAAGGCAGCTCTGAAGGATTCCAAACGTGATTCCACGATAGGACCGTCACTCACAAAGTAGTATCATACGATGCGTTGGACCACAAGGATAAAAGAAGCCTTCACATAGTGTAAAACTGTAATTTCCAATTTTATTTAAAAGGTAAAAAACTTACCAAGTAACAAGTGCCATCAGAATGCAATGGCTTGAATGACAGGTAACCCGACATCATGGTCATTCAGGTCATTGCATTCTGATTTTCCATGCTGGATGTTGTTAAAGGCGCTTGTTACTTGGATATGATGTAAGTTTTTTACTTTTTAAATAAAATTGGAGCGCATATCCTGAATAAGCTTGGGATTTGACAATATTTGTATGCGGGTACTTTTCTGTGTACTTGCGAAATGCTGGAGTGAGGATGGGCTGCTGTAGCCAGCACCTTTTTCACAATAGGCCGGAGAGGCTGATCAGAGTTTGGGGCTGCTCTCTACGCCAAGTATCTTGGAAGGCTGTCACTAAACTGCCAGAGTAGATCGCTTATTACCACCGGATTCACAGCAGCCAATTGGGGTGTGCTTGAAGTTTATGAAGATCCACCAGCTGTGTAGTGGCGAACCAAGGTTTATGATCGATTTAACATGCAGATTCATGAGTTTTCAAGCAGAAGTTAGATAGCTGTTTAATGTTGACGGTAACTGAGAAGTACAAATTCAATTAAAGTAAAGAAATCATGAATAATGTACCTGAATAAAAAAATGGTTGCCGACAATAAAAGAGGATGCTGTTCCCACACAGGTGTAGAAGCCAGCTAATGCTTTTATTCTATGTTTTGAACCTCCAGTGCTACGTAAACTGGGTTTGGTGTTTATTCTCTGTGAAATATTTCATTCCTCAGTGCCTATGATGGTAACGTTTTCATGCAAGTTCACTATATACTAGTCAGGAAAAATATAGCCATTTTCCCTAACAACCAAATGTAAAAACTCCAAAGTAAGGGGCCACCTGATGAAAAAATATGCCTCCTCGATGACATTTTGGTAATAAATTGAGCTCTGAGTGTATTAATGGACCTTGGACTGCTGTTTTAAAGAATAGATGTGTAACACCCCATGGTGGCTCTGGATGGATTAGATCATTCTGCAGTTAAGACAGGAAGCCTAATCAAAGGTCTGTGTATATTATTGAACTGAAGAATTAATTAAAGAATACATTTGCTGGTGGTGTCATGGGGGGGGGGGTCCCTTACTTAAGGGGTTGTACATTTGGTCCTCCATTGTGGCCATCTCCTTGCAGGATTTCAGAGCAGCTACAGTGGGAAAGTAATTATTTGATCCCTGCAGATTTTAAACATTTGCCCACTTACAAACAAATGAAGGGTCTATAATTTTTGTCATAGGTGTATTTTGAATGATAGAGACAGAATATCAACCAAAAATCTAGAAAAAAAAACACATAATACAAATGTTATTCATTGAGTTGCAGTTCGGACTAAGTACGTGGTAGAGAAACCCTTGTTGGCAAGCACAGAGGTAATACGTTTCTTTTAGTTGGTTTCCAGGTTTACACACATCTCTGGAGGGACTTTTATCCACTCCTCTTTACATTTCTTCTCTAAATCCTTAAGGTTTCTTGTCTGTTGCAACTCAAAGTTTCAGCTCCCTCCATACATTTTCTATAGGATTAAGCTCTGAAGATTTGCATCCAAGATTTTACAATACATGGCCTTGTCCATTGGCCCCCTCAATGTGGCAAAGTCGACCTGTACCTTTAGCAGAGAAACCGCCCCAAAGAATTATGTTTTCACCTCCGTGCTTGACTGTAGGGATGGTGTTCTTAGGGTCATAGTCAGCAGTAAATTCGAGTTAATGCTGAAGAGCTCACTTTTGGTCTCTGACCACAGTACTTTCACCCAATCCTTCTCTGAATCATTTTGATGTTCATTGGCTAACTTCAGATGGGCCTGTACATGTGCCTTTTTGAGGAGGGGGACCTTGCGGGTGCTGCAGGATTTAATCTTTGGCAGCATATTGTGTTACCAATGGTTTGTTTGGTGACTGTAGTCCCAACTGCCTTGAGACAAAAAATAAAATACCAGGGAATAGGTGTGATCACGGTATCGGATCCAGATGGATATGATATCTCAGTTTTTTGGTATGTATAGTACCAGGAACCACATGCAGCCGTAATATTACTATGGGAGAAAAAGGGGGGTGTGTAGAGGGGATATAGATCCTCTCAAGATGTTTGCAATTACTTGGCTCACAAATTTCTGAGGTGCATATTTAAACTTTATTGGTGATTACAAAAATTATTCAAAAAATAATAAAAATGACATATACAGTTGACAGTAGAGAAAGACGACTAATTATAATCATCTATTTAAGACATTGTTCTCTAGACCAATAACGGTGGGGCAGCTAATTGAAGCGATAATCCCCACCGTGCCTATCGCTTCAATTAGCTGCCCCACCGTTATTGGTCTAGAGAACAATGTCTTAAATAGATGATTATAATTAGTCATCTTTCTCTACTGTCAACTGTATATGTCATTTTTATTATTTTTTGAATAATTTTTGTAATCACCAATAAAGTTTAAATATGCACCTCAGAAATTTGTGAGCCAAGTAATTGCAACCATCTTGAGAGGATCTATATCCCCTCTACACACCCCCCTTTTTCTCCCAACTGCCTTGAGATCATTCACAAGCTCCTCCTGTTTAGTTCTGGGCTGATTCCTCCACTTTTCTCATGATCATCCTTACAACATGAGGGGAAATTTTGCATGGAGCTCCAGACCAAGGGCGGTTGATGGTTATTTTGTATTTCTTCCATTTGCAAATAATTGTTCCAATAGTTGTCTCCTTCTCACCAAGATTCTTGCTGATGGTCTTGTAGCCCATTCCAACCTCGTACAGGTCTACAATCGTGTCCCTGACATCCTTTGACAGCTCTTTGGTCTTGCCCATGATGGTGAGATTTAAGCCCAGTACACACGTACCGATCGTCGGCATACAAACGTTCGTCTTTTCTCCCCGGGATGTCGGTGTCTGTTGAAAAGTGCAAAGACTGCCCAAGAATTTTGTCCGCCGACTACAGCCGACTGCAGAAGTGATGTCATGTAATGGTTAACTTTCCCTGTGTTTTTTCTTTTCTGAGCATGCCCAGTCTTGCAAATCTGCGGTCTGTCGGCAGAATTCTGTACTGACTGGCGAACAATCGTCCGTTCTGGTGTCGGCATACAAAAATTTTCATGTTTGCAAGAAAGACTCTTGTCCGCAGAATGTGCGCAGACAGCTGTCGGAGGCACCATACTAACAAGCGTACAATCGGCAGATCTTTCGTCCGCCGACGTTTGTATGGCGACGATCGGTACGTGTGTACGGGGCTTTAATTGCAAGTAGTGTTGAGCGAACACGGACTGTATTATTCGTGTTCGTACCGAATAATTGGATTTTTTGTACCCGAACACGGACACGGACACTTTACTGTATGTTCGGGTAAAAATCCGTGTTCGGTCGTTTTATTTCCGGGTTTTGCATGCTTTGGCGCTCTTTTCATGGCGGGCTTTCAACAGCCAATCAACAATCGTTTAACTGGTGTGCCTTAAGCCATCCCAGCCATGCCTGCAAATGTCTCAGTAGCTGTGATTGGCCGTCTGAAGCATGTGACCAAGTCTTTATAAGTTCGAGGCAGCCGCAGCGGCGTCATTATGCTGCTTAGATTCAGGGACAGAGCACACATCAACGTGCTGGCTGCTGATTAGGGAAAGATAGGCAGGAAAAAACCATTTGTGTCCGGATAGAATTGAGGGACAGGTCGGAGTGTTTAGGCAGGGCGAGTTGTAGGCATTTTAGGGATAGAGTCTGCTGAATTATAGGGTCAGTGTCTTCTACAAACTACAATCGATATTGCTGTGTGGGGGGTGGGGTCTGCACTCAATCCTGATCTACGATCTCTTCTCAATCCTGTTAGGGACAGAGTCTGCTGAATTTTAGGGAAACTGTGTTCTACAAACTACAATCGATATTGCTGTGTGGTGTGGGATTGGAGATAGGCAGGTGTCAGTGATCCACATCCATTTTTCTGTGTGTGAGCTGCAGTGAACACAATCTTTTTGGGCTGCAGTGAACACAATCTTTTTGGGCTGCAGTGAACACAATCTTTTTGGGCTGCAGTGAACACAATCTTTTTGGGCTGCAGTGAACACAATCTTTTTGGGCTGCAGTGAACACAATCTTTTTGGGGTGCAGTGAACACAATCTTTTTGGGGTGCAGTGAACACAATCCTTTTTGGTGTGCAGTGAACACAATCTTTGTGGGGTGCAGTGAACAAAATCCTTTGTGGGGTGCAGTGAACACAATCTTTTTGGGGTGCAGTGAACAAAATCCTTTTTGGGGTGCAGTGAACAACATCCTTTTTGGGGTGCAGTGAACACAATCTTTTTGGGGTGCAGTGAACAAAATCCTTTGTGGGGTGCAGTGAACACAATCTTTTTGGGGTGCAGTGAACAAAATCCTTTTTGGGGTGGAGTGAACAACATCCTTTTTGGGGTGCAGTGAACAAAATCCTTTTTGGGGTGCAGTGAACAAAATCATTTTTGGGGTGCAGTGAACACAATCTTTGTGGGGTGCAGTGAACACAATCTTTTTGGGGTGGAGTGAACAACATCCTTTTTGGGGTGCAGTGAACAACATCCTTTTTGGGGTGCAGTGAACACAATCTTTTTGGGGTGCAGTGAACACAATCTTTGTGGGGTACAGTGAACAGAATCTTTGTGGGGTGCAGTGAACACAATCTTTGGGGGGTACAGTGAACACAATCTTTGTGAGGTGCAGTGAACACAATCTTTGTGGGGTGCAGTGAACACAATCATTGTGGGGTGCAGTGAACTCAATCTTTGTGGGGTACAGTGAACACAATCTCATACTTCTGAAGGTTTGAGGGTGCTGCCTGTTCCATACTCCCCCTACTCCTCATCTAGCCTTTTAGGGGTACAAACAATAGTAATTGGGGCCTAGTGTGGTTGTGTACGTGTGATATACATACACTTTTTTGGGATCATATTTTCTATTCCGCTATTTAATCAAAAACCTTTGGGGATCAGTTAAATTGGGGGATAGTCTGTGTTGGTACGTGTGAGAGAGATCCACCTTTCCAAGTTGTTGGGGTTCATCTCATACTTCTGAAGGTTTGAGGGTGCTGCCTGTTCCATACTCCCCCTACTCCTAGCCTTTTAGGGGTACAAACAATAGTAATTGGGGCCTAGTGTGGTTGTGTACGTGTGATATACATACACTTTTTTGGGATCATATTTTCTATTCCGCTATTTAATCAAAAACCTTTGGGGATCAGTTAAATTGGGGGATAGTCTGTGTTGGTACGTGTGAGAGAGATCCACCTTTCCAAGTTGTTGGGGTTCATCTCATACTTCTGAAGGTTTGAGGGTGCTGCCTGTTCCATACTCCCCCTACTCCTAGCCTTTTAGGGGTACAAACAATAGTAATTGGGGCCTAGTGTGGTTGTGTACGTGTGATATACATACACTTTTTTGGGATCATATTTTCTATTCCGCTATTTAATCAAAAACCTTTGGGGATCAGTTAAATTGGGGGATAGTCTGTGTTGGTACGTGTGAGAGAGATCCACCTTTCCAAGTTGTTGGGGTTCATCTCATACTTCTGAAGGTTTGAGGGTGCTGCCTGTTCCATACTCCCCCTACTCCTAGCCTTTTAGGGGTACAAACAATAGTAATTGGGGCCTAGTGTGGTTGTGTACGTGTGATATACATACACTTTTTTGGGATCATATTTTCTATTCCGCTATTTAATCAAAAACCTCTGGGGATCAGTTAAATTGGGGGATAGTCTGTGTTGGTACGTGTGAGAGAGATCCACCTTTCCAAGTTGTTGGGGTTCATCTCATACTTCTGAAGGTTTGAGGGTGCTGCCTGTTCCATACTCCCCCTACTCCTAGCCTTTTAGGGGTACAAACAATAGTAATTGGGGCCTAGTGTGGTTGTGTACGTGTGATATACATACACTTTTTTGGGATCATATTTTCTATTCCGCTATTTAATCAAAAACCTTTGGGGATCAGTTAAATTGGGGGATAGTCTGTGTTGGTACGTGTGAGAGAGATCCACCTTTCCAAGTTGTTGGGGTTCATCTCATACTTCTGAAGGTTTGAGGGTGCTGCCTGTTCCATACTCCCCCTACTCCTAGCCTTTTAGGGGTACAAACAATAGTAATTGGGGCCTAGTGTGGTTGTGTACGTGTGATATACATACACTTTTTTGGGATCATATTTTCTATTCCGCTATTTAATCAAAAACCTTTGGGGATCAGTTAAATTGGGGGATAGTCTGTGTTGGTACGTGTGAGAGAGATCCACCTTTCCAAGTTGTTGGGGTTCATCTCATACTTCTGAAGGTTTGAGGGTGCTGCCTGTTCCATACTCCCCCTACTCCTAGCCTTTTAGGGGTACAAACAATAGTAATTGGGGCCTAGTGTGGTTGTGTACGTGTGATATACATACACTTTTTTGGGATCATATTTTCTATTCCGCTATTTAATCAAAAACCTTTGGGGATCAGTTAAATTGGGGGATAGTCTGTGTTGGTACGTGTGAGAGAGATCCACCTTTCCAAGTTGTTGGGGTTCATCTCATACTTCTGAAGGTTTGAGGGTGCTGCCTGTTCCATACTCCCCCTACTCCTAGCCTTTTAGGGGTACAAACAATAGTAATTGGGGCCTAGTGTGGTTGTGTACGTGTGATATACATACACTTTTTTTGGATCATATTTTCTATTCCGCTATTTAATCAAAAACCTTTGGGGATCAGTTAAATTGGGGGATAGTCTGTGTTGGTACGTGTGAGAGAGATCCACCTTTCCAAGTTGTTGGGGTTCATCTCATACTTCTGAAGGTTTGAGGGTGCTGCCTGTTCCATACTCCCCCTACTCCTAGCCTTTTAGGGGTACAAACAATAGTAATTGGGGCCTAGTGTGGTTGTGTACGTGTGATATACATACACTTTTTTGGGATCATATTTTCTATTCCGCTATTTAATCAAAAACCTTTGGGGATCAGTTAAATTGGGGGATAGTCTGTGTTGGTACGTGTGAGAGAGATCCACCTTTCCAAGTTGTTGGGGTTCATCTCATACTTCTGAAGGTTTGAGGGTGCTGCCTGTTCCATACTCCCCCTACTCCTAGCCTTTTAGGGGTACAAACAATAGTAATTGGGGCCTAGTGTGGTTGTGTACGTGTGATATACATACACTTTTTTGGGATCATATTTTCTATTCCGCTATTTAATCAAAAACCTCTGGGGATCAGTTAAATTGGGGGATAGTCTGTGTTGGTACGTGTGAGAGAGATCCACCTTTCCAAGTTGTTGGGGTTCATCTCATACTTCTGAAGGTTTGAGGGTGCTGCCTGTTCCATACTCCCCCTACTCCTAGCCTTTTAGGGGTACAAACAATAGTAATTGGGGCCTAGTGTGGTTGTGTACGTGTGATATACATACACTTTTTTGGGATCATATTTTCTATTCCGCTATTTAATCAAAAACCTTTGGGGATCAGTTAAATTGGGGGATAGTCTGTGTTGGTACGTGTGAGAGAGATCCACCTTTCCAAGTTGTTGGGGTTCATCTCATACTTCTGAAGGTTTGAGGGTGCTGCCTGTTCCATACTCCCCCTACTCCTAGCCTTTTAGGGGTACAAACAATAGTAATTGGGGCCTAGTGTGGTTGTGTACGTGTGATATACATACACTTTTTTGGGATCATATTTTCTATTCCGCTATTTAATCAAAAACCTTTGGGGATCAGTTAAATTGGGGGATAGTCTGTGTTGGTACGTGTGAGAGAGATCCACCTTTCCAAGTTGTTGGGGTTCATCTCATACTTCTGAAGGTTTGAGGGTGCTGCCTGTTCCATACTCCCCCTACTCCTAGCCTTTTAGGGGTACAAACAATAGTAATTGGGGCCTAGTGTGGTTGTGTACGTGTGATATACATACACTTTTTTGGGATCATATTTTCTATTCCGCTATTTAATCAAAAACCTTTGGGGATCAGTTAAATTGGGGGATAGTCTGTGTTGGTACGTGTGAGAGAGATCCACCTTTCCAAGTTGTTGGGGTTCATCTCATACTTCTGAAGGTTTGAGGGTGCTGCCTGTTCCATACTCCCCCTACTCCTAGCCTTTTAGGGGTACAAACAATAGTAATTGGGGCCTAGTGTGGTTGTGTACGTGTGATATACATACACTTTTTTTGGATCATATTTTCTATTCCGCTATTTAATCAAAAACCTTTGGGGATCAGTTAAATTGGGGGATAGTCTGTGTTGGTACGTGTGAGAGAGATCCACCTTTCCAAGTTGTTGGGGTTCATCTCATACTTCTGAAGGTTTGAGGGTGCTGCCTGTTCCATACTCCCCCTACTCCTAGCCTTTTAGGGGTACAAACAATAGTAATTGGGGCCTAGTGTGGTTGTGTACGTGTGATATACATACACTTTTTTGGGATCATATTTTCTATTCCGCTATTTAATCAAAAACCTTTGGGGATCAGTTAAATTGGGGGATAGTCTGTGTTGGTACGTGTGAGAGAGATCCACCTTTCCAAGTTGTTGGGGTTCATCTCATACTTCTGAAGGTTTGAGGGTGCTGCCTGTTCCATACTCCCCCTACTCCTAGCCTTTTAGGGGTACAAACAATAGTAATTGGGGCCTAGTGTGGTTGTGTACGTGTGATATACATACACTTTTTTGGGATCATATTTTCTATTCCGCTATTTAATCAAAAACCTCTGGGGATCAGTTAAATTGGGGGATAGTCTGTGTTGGTACGTGTGAGAGAGATCCACCTTTCCAAGTTGTTGGGGTTCATCTCATACTTCTGAAGGTTTGAGGGTGCTGCCTGTTCCATACTCCCCCTACTCCTAGCCTTTTAGGGGTACAAACAATAGTAATTGGGGCCTAGTGTGGTTGTGTACGTGTGATATACATACACTTTTTTGGGATCATATTTTCTATTCCGCTATTTAATCAAAAACCTTTGGGGATCAGTTAAATTGGGGGATAGTCTGTGTTGGTACGTGTGAGAGAGATCCACCTTTCCAAGTTGTTGGGGTTCATCTCATACTTCTGAAGGTTTGAGGGTGCTGCCTGTTCCATACTCCCCCTACTCCTCATCTAGACTTTTAGGGGTACAAACAATAGTAATTGGGGCCTAGTGTGGTTGTGTACGTGCGAGATACATACACTTTTTTTGATCATATTTCCTATTCCGCTATTCAATAAAAACCTTTGAGGATCAATTGAATTGCGGGATAGTCTGTGTCGGTACGTGTGAGAGAGATCCACCTTTCCAAGTTGTTGGGGTTCATCTCATACTTCTGAAGGTTTGAGGGTGCTGCCTGTTCCATACTCCCCCTACTCCTCATCTAGCCTTTTAGGGGTACAAACAATAGTAATTGGGGCCTAGTGTGGTTGTGTACGTGTGATATACATACACTTTTTTTGGATCATATTTTCTATTCCGCTATTTAATCAAAAACCTTTGGGGATCAGTTAAATTGGGGGATAGTCTGTGTTGGTACGTGTGAGAGAGATCCACCTTTCCAAGTTGTTGGGGTTCATCTCATACTTCTGAAGGTTTGAGGGTGCTGCCTGTTCCATACTCCCCCTACTCCTCATCTAGCCTTTTAGGGGTACAAACAATAGTAATTGGGGCCTAGTGTGGTTGTGTACGTGCGAGATACATACACTTTTTTTGATCATATTTCCTATTCCGCTATTCAATAAAAACCTTTGAGGATCAATTGAATTGCGGGATAGTCTGTGTCGGTACGTGTGAGAGAGATCCACCTTTCCAAGTTGTTGGGGTTCATCTCATACTTCTGAAGGTTTGAGGGTGCTGCCTGTTCCATACCCCCCCTACTCCTCATCTAGCCTTTTAGGGGTACAAACAATAGTAATTGGGGCCTAGTGTGGTTGTGTACGTGCGAGATACATACACTTTTTTTGATCATATTTCCTATTCCGCTATTCAATAAAAACCTTTGAGGATCAATTGAATTGCGGGATAGTCTGTGTCGGTACGTGTGAGAGAGATCCACCTTTCCAAGTTGTTGGGGTTCATCTCATACTTCTGAAGGTTTGAGGGTGCTGCCTGTTCCATACCCCCCCTACTCCTCATCTAGCCTTTTAGGGGTACAAACAATAGTAATTGGGGCCTAGTGTGGTTGTGTACGTGCGAGATACATACACTTTTTTTGATCATATTTCCTATTCCGCTATTCAATAAAAACCTTTGAGGATCAATTGAATTGCGGGATAGTCTGTGTCGGTACGTGTGAGAGAGATCCACCTTTCCAAGTTGTTGGGGTTCATCTCATACTTCTGAAGGTTTGAGGGTGCTGCCTGTTCCATACTCCCCCTACTCCTCATCTAGCCTTTTAGGGGTACAAACAATAGTAATTGGGGCCTAGTGTGGTTGTGTACGTGTGATATACATACACTTTTTTTGGATCATATTTTCTATTCCGCTATTTAATCAAAAACCTTTGGGGATCAGTTAAATTGGGGGATAGTCTGTGTTGGTACGTGTGAGAGAGATCCACCTTTCCAAGTTGTTGGGGTTCATCTCATACTTCTGAAGGTTTGAGGGTGCTGCCTGTTCCATACTCCCCCTACTCCTAGCCTTTTAGGGGTACAAACAATAGTAATTGGGGCCTAGTGTGGTTGTGTACGTGTGATATACATACACTTTTTTGGGATCATATTTTCTATTCCGCTATTTAATCAAAAACCTTTGGGGATCAGTTAAATTGGGGGATAGTCTGTGTCGGTACGTGTGAGAGAGATCCACCTTTCCAAGTTGTTGGGGTTCATCTCATACTTCTGAAGGTTTGAGGGTGCTGCCTGTTCCATACTCCCCCTACTCCTCATCTAGCCTTTTAGGGGTACAAACAATAGTAATTGGGGCCTAGTGTGGTTGTGTACGTGCGAGATACATACACTTTTTTTGATCATATTTCCTATTCCGCTATTCAATAAAAACCTTTGAGGATCAATTGAATTGCGGGATAGTCTGTGTCGGTACGTGTGAGAGAGATCCACCTTTCCAAGTTGTTGGGGTTCATCTCATACTTCTGAAGGTTTGAGGGTGCTGCCTGTTCCATACTCCCCCTACTCCTCATCTAGCCTTTTAGGGGTACAAACAATAGTAATTGGGGCCTAGTGTGGTTGTGTACGTGTGATATACATACACTTTTTTTGGATCATATTTTCTATTCCGCTATTTAATCAAAAACCTTTGGGGATCAGTTAAATTGGGGGATAGTCTGTGTCGGTACGTGTGAGAGAGATCCACCTTTCCAAGTTGTTGGGGTTCATCTCATACTTCTGAAGGTTTGAGGGTGCTGCCTGTTCCATACCCCCCCTACTCCTCATCTAGCCTTTTAGGGGTACAAACAATAGTAATTGGGGCCTAGTGTGGTTGTGTACGTGTGATATACATACACTTTTTTTGGATCATATTTTCTATTCCGCTATTTAATCAAAAACCTTTGGGGATCAGTTAAATTGGGGGATAGTCTGTGTCGGTACGTGTGAGAGAGATCCACCTTTCCAAGTTGTTGGGGTTCATCTCATACTTCTGAAGGTTTGAGGGTGCTGCCTGTTCCATACCCCCCCTACTCCTCATCTAGCCTTTTAGGGGTACAAACAATAGTAATTGGGGCCTAGTGTGGTTGTGTACGTGCGAGATACATACACTTTTTTTGATCATATTTCCTATTCCGCTATTCAATAAAAACCTTTGAGGATCAATTGAATTGCGGGATAGTCTGTGTCGGTACGTGTGAGAGAGATCCACCTTTCCAAGTTGTTGGGGTTCATCTCATACTTCTGAAGGTTTGAGGGTGCTGCCTGTTCCATACTCCCCCTACTCCTCATCTAGCCTTTTAGGGGTACAAACAATAGTAATTGGGGCCCAGTGTGGTTGTGTACGTGTGATATACATACACTTTTTTTGGATCATATTTTCTATTCCGCTATTTAATCAAAAACCTTTGGGGATCAGTTAAATTGGGGGATAGTCTGTGTCGGTACGTGTGAGAGAGATCCACCTTTCCAAGTTGTTGGGGTTCATCTCATACTTCTGAAGGTTTGAGGGTGCTGCCTGTTCCATACCCCCCCTACTCCTCATCTAGCCTTTTAGGGGTACAAACAATAGTAATTGGGGCCTAGTGTGGTTGTGTACGTGCGAGATACATACACTTTTTTTGATCATATTTCCTATTCCGCTATTCAATAAAAACCTTTGAGGATCAATTGAATTGCGGGATAGTCTGTGTCGGTACGTGTGAGAGAGATCCACCTTTCCAAGTTGTTGGGGTTCATCTCATACTTCTGAAGGTTTGAGGGTGCTGCCTGTTCCATACTCCCCCTACTCCTCATCTAGCCTTTTAGGGGTACAAACAATAGTAATTGGGGCCTAGTGTGGTTGTGTACGTGTGATATACATACACTTTTTTTGGATCATATTTTCTATTCCGCTATTTAATCAAAAACCTTTGGGGATCAGTTAAATTGGGGGATAGTCTGTGTTGGTACGTGTGAGAGAGATCCACCTTTCCAAGTTGTTGGGGTTCATCTCATACTTCTGAAGGTTTGAGGGTGCTGCCTGTTCCATACTCCCCCTACTCCTCATCTAGCCTTTTAGGGGTACAAACAATAGTAATTGGGGCCTAGTGTGGTTGTGTACGTGTGATATACATACACTTTTTTTGGATCATATTTTCTATTCCGCTATTTAATCAAAAACCTTTGGGGATCAGTTAAATTGGGGGATAGTCTGTGTCGGTACGTGTGAGAGAGATCCACCTTTCCAAGTTGTTGGGGTTCATCTCATACTTCTGAAGGTTTGAGGGTGCTGCCTGTTCCATACCCCCCCTACTCCTCATCTAGCCTTTTAGGGGTACAAACAATAGTAATTGGGGCCTAGTGTGGTTGTGTACGTGCGAGATACATACACTTTTTTTGATCATATTTCCTATTCCGCTATTCAATAAAAACCTTTGAGGATCAATTGAATTGCGGGATAGTCTGTGTCGGTACGTGTGAGAGAGATCCACCTTTCCAAGTTGTTGGGGTTCATCTCATACTTCTGAAGGTTTGAGGGTGCTGCCTGTTCCATACTCCCCCTACTCCTCATCTAGCCTTTTAGGGGTACAAACAATAGTAATTGGGGCCCAGTGTGGTTGTGTACGTGTGATATACATATACTTTTTTTGGATCATATTTTCTATTCCGCTATTTAATTTAACTGGGCCTCCATGCGAGACCTGTGTGCCTTGTTGCGCTGTTTTGAGTACTCCACCAACATGGCCAGTGGCAATGACGCCGTTCTCAGCTTAACTATCCCACTTCTATGCCTCCTTGAAAAAACAATTCGGGCGATGATGGAAGAGGATGTGGCACAGGATGAGGAGGAGGAGGAGGATGAAGAGGTAACATTTCCAAGGCTTTCAGGGCAGTCATTCGCAAGGGGCTCCGAGGGTGGGTTCCTGCACACGCAAACGCCAGGGACGCAATTGTCCAGCAGGGGCACAGTTCTGGAGGATGAGGAGGATGAGGAGGAGGAGGAGCTGGAGGAGGAGATGGAACCATGTTCACAGCAGGGTGGCACCCAGGCCAGCTCATGGCCATCACTGGTGCGTGGCTGGGGGGATACAGAGGACACGGACGATACACCTCCCACAGAGGACAGCCTTTCGTTGCCTCTAGGCAGCCTGGCACACATGAGCGATTACATGCTGCAGTGTCTCCACAACGACCGCCGAGTTGCCCACATTCTAACTTGTGCTGATTACTGGGTGGCCACGCTGCTGGATCCCCGTTACAAGGACAACGTACCGTCCTTAATTCACTCACTGGAGCGCGATCGCAAGATGCGCGAGTACAAGCGCACGCTGGTAGACGCCATGCTGCTGGCATTCCCATCTGACAGCGGGGCCACAGTGGAAGCACAAGGCAGAGGAGGAGGAGGAGGAGGTCGCCAACGCAACCAGGGCACCGCCAGCACCTCAGAAGGCAGGGTTAGCATGGCCGAAATGTGGAAAAGCTTTGTCAGCACGCCACAACAAACAGCAGCACCAGCAGCTCAGATGGAACGTCTTAGCAGGAGGCAGCATTTTACCAACATGGTGGAGCAGTATGTGTGCACACGCCTACATGTAGTGAATGACGGGTCTGCCCCCTTCAACTTCTGGGTCTCCAAATTGGGCACATGGCTTGAGCTTGCCCTTTACGCCTTGGAGGTGCTGGCGTGCCCTGCAGCCAGTGTATTATCTGAACGGGTATTTAGCACGGCTGGGGGCGTTATAACAGACAAGCGCAGCCGCCTGTACAGAGACAATGTGGACAAGCTCACGTTCATTAAAATGAACCAGGCATGGATCCCACGGGACTTTTCCGTACCTTATGCAGAATAGCAATGGATACCGACCTTACCCACCCATTGTTCCATTTTTGCTCTTTCTCACTCTTTTGGGGTGTACCCTCATTTAAAATTTTTGAAAAGAAGCAGTGTTGGCTACCTCGTCCTCCTCCTCAGGGCCAGATTAATGTAGGGGCTATTGGAGCTGCAGCTCCAGGCCCCTACCTTTTATATAGGCCCCGGGTTGGCCATATTCACTGTTACCGCTCTTCTGTCACTTGTAAACACAGAAGTCTGGCTTCTATGCTCGCTTCCCCAGGCAGCACCCTCAGAACCTCCCCACACAGCGTGAAGGCCGGACAAGGAGGGACAGTTGGCGATGCATGGATGTGTTTATGGGCTTCAGAGACAGCATCCCATGTTGAATTAGGCATGCATGGCTGCACCCTTCCTCCTCTGGGTGCATGGCAAGGCACGGCCCTTAAGGCCCTTCAAAATCCTCAGCACCAAGCCCATGATGCTGTTAATCCGGCCCTGGTCCTCCTCCACCGCCGCTTCCACCTACACCGCCCATAGGTGTGCGCAGCCTATTGCATTAAGGTGTGCACCCCAAAGTTGAAATACACATGCATGTGTTTGCCAGCAGGGAGAGTAATGTATCGGGGCCATGTACCTGTAGGCAAGGAGAAATAGAGCAGAGCAGGTCCCAGGGAGATCTTTCCCATCTCCTCACTGGCAATGCTATGTGCCCTAGGTGATTAGGGTGTGCCCAGGCACACCCAGCACACCCTGTGCGCACGCCTATGTCACCGCCACATCCACCACCACCTCAACCTCCCTCCTACTCCATATGGGCCTCGTCCTTCAGAGATGAAGAAGAACATTGTTTTATTTTTCTGTTTTTTTTTTGTTGTTTTAAGTTATTTCCCTATCCACATTTGTTTGCAGAGCACTTGCCATGCTCTTAATTACGTTTTGCTGCCATTTGCAGCACTCTAGCCCTTTCCTTTGGTGTTTTAGAGCCATTTTAGTGCCTTAAAGTTCGGGTCCCCATTGACTTCAATGGGGTTCGGTGTCCGGGAAAAGTTCGGTAAAAGTCCGGGACACGGACCCGGACTTTTTTTTAAAGTTCGGCCGAACCCGTCGAACACGGACATCTAGGTGTTCGCTCAACCCTAATTGCAAGATATTCTGTGGACAGTTGTCTTTCATACACATAAGTTGTCTTTAGGAGCACCTTCTTAAATTGACATGAATAATCTGTGTACCACAGGAGCATATACTGTAGTCAGTCTGTGGGAGCCAGAATTATTGTTGGTTGGTGGGGGATCAAATACTTATTTCTCTTTCGTTCACTGACAGACACAGCTTCAAGTCTACAGACCATTGGGCTTATGCTCTTGCTCTCGAAAAGCAGGACTAGGCGGAAAACTTTTATATACCAAACTTTTAGGTATACCATCACTTCCTGCTGTAGGACAAGTTTTTCTGCCTAGTTCAGGAGTAAGGACCTGGCTCTCTGCTGGGATCTGCCGTCCTGGCATTTTTTCCTATTTAAATTGATTTTTTTTTTTTTTACTTTTTTGTTTCTGTGTGAACTACAATAAAATTATGGTCTTCCCAGTCTGGCCTGCGAGTGCGACCCAACTACTAGCTCCGCGCTAAGTTGGCAGCGACATAGTCCCACTGGATGGGGGCTGACCAGCAAGTGAAACACCTCGCAAGGTCGCATAGCACTGGTCACGATAGCAGTCACGACCACGAGTCACGAGTCGCAGCATATCTCAGGCCACAGCACCACCATTCCAAGATGGTGCAGTAGACCGCTGGGAATGGCGCCCACCTGGTGACCATGGTATGGTGAGTAGTGTCCCCCCTCCTTTCCTGCGGAATTGTTGGGGTGATCACAGCCCCCCCCCAGGAATGGTAGGCCACCCTGTGTCTTTCCTCCCTCCTTGTGCTTCCCCCTTGCAGGGTTCCTCCTTAAATTTGGATGCCCTCACCTGTCCCCTGTACCCCTAATTGGGTAGGGGGGCTACATGGCTCTGGCCTGGAGGAGCAGTGGGTGATGTCGCTGGCGTTCCCAGTTAGGGGTGTCCATACCTAGGTGCTGCGGGGGGGGGGGGGGGTGAGGGTCCTCTCTGGGGTCCAGAGTCCCGTGCAGCGCTGCGTGGTACCGCCATTTTTCCGTGGTCTCTGTGATTCCCGGTTCGGCTCCCATGTTTCTGTAATTCAGCGGCCATGTTTTTGGTTTCCCCATAGACTTGCATTGGTGGCCATTTTCCTGTAGTCGGAGACAGTGCTAAAGCTGTGGGGGCCTCTAGTGTCAAGTCAGCATTTCCTCTTCCTCTTTCCAGCAGTGTGGCAGATCATTTTGGCGCTTTCCAGCTCATGTGGGGAGTCTCTGGGGGTACACTATCCTTCCTTGCTGTATACAGCGCCGCGGGTGCGCTGCTCCTTGTGGTGCCACAGCGGTGCACAGGGGGGAGGGGACTCCTGTTTTAAAAAAATAAATACATTTTTTCTTGCTGAGCAGCGGTCCCGCTTAACCCTTTATGGTCACGGAGCCTGGGGATCTCATTTCACCACCCGATCCACTCCTGGAAGCTGCGGAACCCTCTGATTCTCAGTCTGCATTGGAAGCCATGACGGAAGCCCTGCAGTCACTAGTAGCCAAAATAGATATGGCCCTGCAAAGGAGACCTGGCAAGAAGCGCCCTCAGATTCTGAGGTGAATTTGGCTGCCGCAGACGAGAGTCAGTCCACTCGGTCTGCGTCCACGCACGCTGAGTGCTCTAATATTGAGGGTGAGTCGTCCTCCTCCTCTGCAGCTGCACATGAAAAAATGCTGGTGGAGGCCCTGATTGTATTAGTGCGGGAAACTTTAAAGTTGGAGGACTCAGCTGCTGCTGAGTGGGCGACGCCGGTGCACTTTGGCACATGCAAATTTTCCAAGGTGGATAAGGTTTTTACCTTTCCTGCTTGGTCAGTGGGGTTCCCCGAAAGGTATGGTTGGTATGCCAAAGTGTTTTGCTAGAAGATATCCCTTTGAGGAGTCTCTGCTGAAGAAACTGACAGTTCCACCGTCAGGGGACTCTCAGATTTCCAGGCTGAATAAGACCACAGTTTTGCCGGAGGAAGATTCCCCGTCTTTTAAGGACCCCGTGGACAAAGGAGTGGAGGCTCTGGTCCAGTACCTTTTCACAGTGGCTGTTTCAATTTTAGGACTGTATTTGCTATCACCTTGGTATCCCAGACCTTAACAGAATGGGTTAAAGTTTTGCGCCAGGCTCTGGAAGGGAGTCATTTGATTTAAGGGTTACAGGATATTTGTGATGCATCCCTGGATGCGGCTCCCCTGGTCGGTAGGGTTTCTGCGAAGGCAGTGATTCTTCGCCGCATGATCTGGCTGAAGTACTGGTCAGCTGACCAGGCTTCTAAAAAGGCACTAACTGATCTTCTCTTTGTAGGTGACCGTTTGTTCGGTGCCTCTATGGAAGAAATCATTAAGAATACTTTGCTTCCACAGGCTGCTAAACGCAAGGAACCTCGCCGTAAGAGAGGTCCCTTGTTTTGGGCTCACAAGCTGCCCTTTCATCCGTCTAGATTGCAAGAAAAAGGCTCGAGATCCACCCGTAACTTTGCGGGAAGCTCCAAGAGATCCTGGAATGGCAAGTCTAAATCGGTTTCTCTGGTTCTGCAGACAAGCCTTCCCCAGCCTGAAGGGGGGCCCTCACCTGCATCTGGGGTGGGAGGACGTCTTCGTCTTTTTCCAGATCCGTGGACCTTATTTGTTCAGGACAAATTGGTCCATGAACTGATTTGGTTCGGTTACAAAATCGAGTTTCAGTCCTTGCCTCCAGCAAGATTCTTTCCTTCCAACTTATGCCTGTCTCCAGAGCAGCTACAGGGACTCTACAGAGCAGTGCAGGACCTGTTAGCACAAGGAGTTATTGTGCCGGTTCCAGAGTCGGAAGGTTTCCAAGCTGTTTATTCAAATCTGTTTACAGTTTCCAGGAGGAAAGGCAAGGTTCATGCAATATTGGATCTCAAGGCTCTGAACCACTTTGTGCGGGTTCAGAAATTTCAAATAGAGTCCACCTGCACAGTAGTAGCCTTCCTTCATCTAGGAGATCTCGTGACTTCTATCGATCCTAAGGACGCTTACCTTCATATTGCAATATGTCGGGCATCAGCTTTTTCTTTGTTTTGCTGTGGGCGGGGGGCACTTTCAATTTGTGGCTTTACCCTTTGTTCTCGCTTCGACTTGCTTCAACTGTTCACAATGGTTTTGGCCCCAGTGTTGGTCTTGTTACGGCAGAAGGGGATCGTGGTACTGGGTTACCTAGATGATCTGCTTCTGCGTGCAGAGTCTTCTTTGGCTCTAGAAGCCGACTTGGAGATTATGGTGTGAGCTCTGCAGGAGTTCGGGTGGACACAGAATATTCAGAAATCAGCACGTCTCTATCCACAAAGCTGGACTACTTGGGGTCTGACACTGGATTCAGCCCAGATGTTTCTTCCTCAGACAAAACTACTGAAGCCACAGGAGGCTGTTCGGCTCCTGTTGTCCAACCATCAATCTTCTCTCAGGATTTGCATGCAAGTACTGGGTCTGATGGTCTCCACGTTTTGAGGCGGTTCCATTTGCACAGTTCCACACCAGACCTTTGCAAAGGGAGATTCTGATCGAATGGAACAAGGATCCGCTGTCATTGGACAATCTAATTCTGTTGAGTCGGGGTTCGAGGGAGTCTCTCCTTAGTGCCTCTTGGGTCTTCCGTCATCAGGCTTCAGTGGTTCAGGTGAGCAAGGCGGCTACTTGGTCGTCTGTACGCACATTCACAAAATTTTATAAAGTGGATGTACTTGCATCTTCGGATACGGCGTTTGGCTGGCTGCGGTTGCGAAGGCTTACGCTTCTTGAGGGTGAAAAATGTTTCTAATGGTGAGCTCCAGTTGTTCCTAGTTGGCTATGTTTAGCCTTGTTGGGAATTCTGTGTTTGCTGTGTTTTTTCCCCACCCCTCATGTTGCACTGTTTTGGTCTGAAGACTTGAAGCTGTGTCTGGCAGTGAACGAAAGAGTGAACTGGATTTTTGTCTTACTGTAAAATCCTTTTCTCTGAGGTTCACTGACAGACATAGCACCTGCCCCTCTTTTGGGGTTGAGTTATTTGTTATTCTGACACTGCTTGTTACAAACTGGAAGTCCTACAGCAGGAAGTGATGGTATACCTTCTGGGACAGCCCCAGGGGTGTAACCAAAAAGGTTTCTGCCTAGTCCTTCTCCTTGAGAGCAAGAGCATAAGCCCAATGGTCTGAAGACTTGAAGGTGTGTCTGTCAGTGAAACTAAGAGAAAAGGATTTTATGGTAAGAAAAATCCAGTTTTTACTCACTGAACTGCAACTCAATTTATAACATTTGTATTATGTGTTTTTTTTTTTTTTTGGGATTTTTAGTTGATATTCTGTCTCTATCATTTAAAATACACCTATGATAACCATTATTGTGGGAAAACTTACAAAATCTGCAGGGGATCAAATAATTATTTTCGCCACTGAACTTTACTTCTTATCATCTATTGTCTAAAGAAGTGGGTTATTGGACAAGAAACTCGTAGAGCCATATACCCCTAAATCGTCTGGGTTCAAAGGGAAATTATAGGTAGTTTTATCCACTAACTTGTTATACCATTAATTTGTGATGGATGACAAAATTTAAACAATTGGGGGCACGTTTGTACTAGATTGCTTTTAACAAAATAATGAAGTGTTTTAATGGTTGAAATGACGTAATAAAAATATTTGGAATTTTATGTAAGTATTATTGTGTAAGTTATGCCTCAAAAATCCCATTATATATTTTATTTTAATTGCTTTTTTAGGGATGTGGCATGTTTTTTGAAGCCAATACGTTATACTTCTGAGCGATCACATGACCACTGATCATTGCTCTCCTCTCTGTCCATCCAGCACTCAGTGGACCACCGTGCTGGAGAGGGGGGTGGGCGCAGCTGACTTTAGCCACACACTGAGAGCCAGCTGTCAATCAGGCTGCTAGGTGGAACCTGACAACATGGTCATGATCCTTCTAGAATCTGGAGCTGCCCTTTGGTGTCAGCTGACAGTGAGCTTTAACCTGCTGTCAGCTGATTTTGGGTAACAGGAGAGCAAAAAAAAAAAAGTGTGTTTTTCTGTGAAGTATGGCCAAAGTATGGCTTTTTAGAAACTGCAGATATATAGCTGCCTGTACAAGCTGACAGGTCTGAGCCATGGATGTTTTTTATGATACGCTAATCCCCAAGCCTTATTTATCAATCTGATTTAAAACAAGAACTGTCTGTATTAGTCCATGGCACCCAATCAGATGAACATGCAATCCTGCACTGGGGTATCCTGTTTCTGAAAGCAAGTTTGCGTTAAATTGGTTGCAATCTGACACTTTAATAAATTAAGCCCTGAGCGTGTTTTCTTTTTTTTTTTTTTTTTTGTGAACTACATTATTATATGCTTGGTGGCATTGTGTAAACACTTGGCTGAACTAATATGTTGCATCTCTTAATTACTGAGAACCAATAGAAAAGCAGAACATGGAGTGTGAATTCTAGGCACAAGTCTAGGTACAGCGACCTCAGCAAAGGTCTGTTCATTTCATCCTCGCTGATTACCCAAATAAAATGTGCTGTGCCTGGGGCCTAATCCGATGACCCTTGCTTGGATTTTATCTGGTGTAACCTCATTATCCACAGCAGAGGTTTTGGCTATACAAGCCTGAAATTCCCCAGGGGATCTCACTGAATTATTTGATTCCATTCACAGTGAAGTGGCCCTAATCAACAGCAGTCAACATCTGATGGGGTTAATGTGTTAACCCTTTCGCTGCTGCAAAGTTTTGGCCGCAGATCAACAGGGATATTTGTAATTGGCTTAAAGAAAAAAAAAAATACTTCTCTGCACATAAATTTGTGTAAGCCAGGCAGTCATGCCTATTATATATTTTGATGTTATTAATTATATTGTACAAAATGTAATAAGATTTGAATACAGGGATGTACAAAATTTAATGAAATAATAATACATTGTGTTATACTGTATAGTTTGTATTTACATGTTTTTTTAAAGTGTTACTAAACCAAAGACCCTGCATTCACTATATCTGGTCTCCCACAGTGCACAGAACATGGAATCTAAATTATTTTAGTAAATATAAACTGCTAAATACCTTTTCTCATCAGCAGTATAAAGCAGTCTTGTGACTTCTATCAAGTGTCTGGTTAAAGCTTGTAGGAGGAGTTTTCATTCTCCTCTGACTGTCCTATGAGGCTGCATGACCCCTGACCCTCTATCTGTCCTATGAGGCTGCATGACCCCTGACCCTCTGTCTCTACAGTGCTTATTGGCCCTGTGCTGATCACATGCACCCTCCCAAGAAAAAAAAAAACTCTAGCAATACACCTCAAACTGAGCATATGCTTGCTGCTATTGCTGTTATGAGATGGTAATGTTCCTAGTTATTTATGTGGAGTACAGTACACCTCCACCGTTATAGAGAGCAGAAGATGTAGTAAAACACCTGGTCCTACAGGGGCAACACTGATCTCTCACAGTTACAGTAACGGGGAGTCAAACTGGCGGCCCTCCAGCCGATGCGGAACTACAATTCCCATCATGCTTCTGCCTGTGAGAGTCATGCTTGTAACTGTCAGCCTTGCAATGCCTCATGGGACTTGCAGTTCTTCAACAGCTGGAGGGCAACCAGTTTGACACCTGTGCATCTAGGACAAGAAATGGCAGGATCAACAGCTGATATAAAAGAAGAGAAAGAAAACTTTTGCATCAACTAAATGTAAGGGTTGGTACCCTACAATTCACTGAATTTTTGTTATTGGATATGGGTAAGCCACATGGTCAATTCATAATGTGATCGTTGGCTCAAAATAAAGTGTTTCCCAAGTCTATGGTTAACTTTACAAGTGACAATTGGCAAGATGGAAAAAAGGATGTATATAAAATATGAGGTGTTAAAGGGGTATAACTACACATAACAATGAATATACCCTCGACACAATTCTGGACCTGTTCTTGTGCCCAAATATCCTCTAGTTAACCTCATTATGTTTATTTTTTTTAATGGAATCATGTTATTTTTTATTTATTTTTTGATAACTGTCTGTGTCTGACTGGGAATATTCCTCTGCACTTAAAGTGGCTGTAAACCTCAGGCATGGAATATGAACAAAGCACATCCCTCTATAGTGTCTACTTGTCTCAATGCAGAGCGCTAAGTGTCATTTCTGTCTGCTGCCCCATTTCTCTGACAGCGGCATCGGTAACTTCTGACAAGTTTTCCTGACACCAAGAGAAAAAAGGGGACAGGGGAGAGAGCTCCAGCACACAGCCTGTGATTGACAGCCTCAGCTCTGTTTCTGGGTTTTGTGTGAAGGGGGGTCTGTCTCTTCTCTCTAATCAGCTCTCAGAGCTCTCCTCTCTAAGGTCTGCATTGAGTAATTTCAGCTCTCCAGTCCCCTTTTTCTGAAAGCTCAGACAAGCTTCATAAATTCTGGACTTTGAACGACTGTAGAGAAGCTATTGGGGTTTGAGCTATTTGCTCTTTTCTGTTGTAACGCAGGTCAGTGACCAGATCTGAACCTAGTTGCTCTCCCCACCTTGGGTCTTTATTCCCCATGTTTGCATGGAAACCCCCATAGCATTTGCAGCGAAAAAGCAATGTAGAACTGGCCAGAAGAGGGATTTCTTTGATGCAGTTGACTAGCTTAAACATGTATTACAATATATGTGAACTAAATATCCCTGTTTTTCATTGCATAGCTTGCTGGAAAGGGTGTAGTAGTGTGCAGAGGGTCTGTCCAGAATTTGTAGTGTTAACATGTGGTCACACCCCTTTGGCACCTGTTAGTTCAAATACATGAGCAAGCTATTGGGATTTGAGTATAGGTATATCTCTTTTCTGTAGAGAAGATAAGACTGCAGATAAATGGGTACAAATTTAGTAGGAGAATTGGTTTAAGTTTTGTGGATCAGCTGAGGCCACTGCACTGGGTATATGTAGGGTTTACATTACAACCACGTTAAACTGGCTATACAAAGATGAAAATTCACTTGATCCCTTTCTGAATTGGCCGAAATTAGTTCTATGGGTGGTCTTGTTGGCACTGTCCGGCTCAACGAGGCAGTTTTCAAATCATCTTTTGTCAAAAGAGTGAGGTAGAAATGCCTTGGTTGAATTGCATCTAGTGAGATGCAGGCACCATTCATGTATTCTGTCAGCTGCCGGTACCAGCTGTCAAAATGCAACAGCTGGCACTGTAGATTTGTCTGTCCACGCTGTATTGGCTACATGCATATGGCAGCATTTGCCTTTGCAGCCTAAAGATGCTGCATAATTCTGGTGCCTGGGAAGTCCTAGGGTTGCATATAGCCATCCATAGACCTGAATAGTGGAAGCTGGCTGTATGCAGCTATGCGCTGTTATTTGCATTAAGTAGTGCATGCGCACAGATGTAATTCACTGAACACACACAACATGCAGTCGGTGCATTATGACTGTGTGTGCGTTACTATAATCAAATATTGGTACAGTTGCTCATAGACATGAATGGATGAAGCATGAAGCTCTAGGACATCCCGGGCACCAAAAATGTATGCTGCATGGACAAATGCACCCATGTGTATGTAGCCATAATGTGCAAGGGGGAATGAAGTGATGTCTCTAGTTCAGACTGAAGGGTTGAACGAAAGAAACACAGGTATGCATGAATATGGACCGTAGAGTGAGTACCTGGATTAAAAGCTGGCTGCAGGGGCGAGTACAAAGGGTGGTGATAAATGTGGCGTACTTTGAATGATCTGGTGTGGAAAGTGGGGTCCCCCAAGGATCTGTCCTGGGACCAATCCTATTTAATTTATTCATAAATTACCTAGAGGATGGGATAAACAGCACAATCTCCGTATTTGTGGACAATACTAAATTAAGCAGGGCAATAACTTCTACGCAGGGTGTGGAAATCTTACAAGATGACCTGAACAAAATTATGGGGTGGGCATCTACATGGCAATTTAGGTTTGATATTGAAAAATGTAAGGTAATGCATTTGGGTGCCAGAAATACGAACGCAAGTTACTCACTAGGGGGAGAGCCCTTGGGAAAATCTAAGATGGAAAAGGACCGGGGGGTCCTGGTAGATGGGGGGATTCACTCCAGAGATAAAACAATAATTCTCCCACTCTACAAGACTCTGGTCCGGCCGCATCTGGAGTATGCTGTCCAGTTCTGGGCACCGGTCCTCAGAAAGGATGTGCTGGAACTGGAGAGAGTCCAGAGAATGGCAACGAAGCTAATAAAGGGACTGAAGGACCTTAGCTATGAGGAAAGACTGCAAGCATTGAGCCTATTCTCTCTAGGGAAGAGACGCTTGAGAGGGGGGAAAGATATCAATGTACAAATACTGTACTGGCGACCCTAGCATAAGGAACAAACTATTCAGTGAAAGGGAAAATAAAAGGACTTGTGCTCATTCGTTAAATTTAGAAGAGAAGCGGTTTAACCTTCAACTGTGTAAAGGGTTCTATACCGTCAGAGCAGTAAGGATGAGGAATTCTCTTCCACAAGCAGTGGTATCAGCGAGGAGCATCAATAGTTTCAAAAACGATTAGATGGGCACCTTAGCTGCCACAACTTACAGGGGTATACAATGTACTATTGACATAATACACACCACACACACATACGTGTGCGCGAACACACGCGCACACACACACACACATCATAGGTTGAAATGGATGGAATGGTGTCTTTTTTCAACCTCACTAACTATGTAACTATGACTACTCCAGTGTTCAGAAAGTATATATGTAGCACTGCCCCCTAGAGGGCTGCTGGATATTACACTTTAGGGATTCCCCTGGGTTACCAGTAACAACTGTTTGCAGAAAACTTAATACTTTAAGTTCTTGGCTCAGTCAAAGATCAGTCCAGGGGTTGTAGTTTTTTGTGGTTTTATTTAAATTGGGATGGGAGAAGGGATGAGTGGGATACTCCAACTGTTAACTATTCACAATGCTGAGGACTTTTAACTTGAGAATGCGGCAAGACCGCTACTTCATTAGGCCACTTGAATGAAGATGAGGTAAGTGTTCCTATAGTATTTCTCTTCAGAGTACTTCCCTTTCTTTCTGGGCTAGCTGACACCTGTCCACTGATTCTACACTCCAGAGTGGTCCCCTTCCTGGGCAGACCCCTGGGCAAGTTCCTCTGTACTCACGACCCTGTTTTTCCAGATTCTCCAATGCCCCAACTCCTGTAGTCAGGTCTCCTGGACCTCCAAGTTCAGCCTCACACCACCGGTACACTAGGCCGACTGCCTGTGACCACAAACAACTGCTGCAGAAGAGGAAGCAGCCGCCACCCTCCTTCTGGGACCTGGCTTCCCACCCAAAGACCTCTACCTCATGTGCCTGTGGCTTTTTATACCCTGTCCCATAATGCACCACTCTCTATGCCAGCCCCTGGGACAGTACCAAAAGCCTGTGTGTCATTGGTCAGGTTTCCTCCAGCATCCAATGTGCCTCCCCATTGGATCAGCTGGGGACACTCCCTGAGACCAGATGAATCACACACTGGGCACACTGAGTAGACCTAACTAAAAATCCTGCTCCCTGATAAGCGGAGTGCATAACAATTTTGTCTGCTGCTCTTCTGGTAAGCAGAAAGAGCCAAAACTACACTCTCTACCTAGCACCTGACTAGAAGGGTGCTACATAGATATATCTAGGAGGTGCCACCTCTACCAACTATGTTTCATCAATGCAGCTCTCCTCACACTGGGGAATCTTGACAGAAACTGTAAAAACACACTTGTGTTTTTACAGTTATTGAACGAGAACAAATTTAAATTGTATTGCAAGTTGTACTCTCTTGAAACTCAATAAGTAAGAGGACATCTCTCTGAAGTTAGGAACATTTTCTCATAGGGCTTGATCACACTAGCTGCTGCATTGCAGCGCAGCGGTTGGTGTGTGATGCGGTCCAGTTGAAATCAGCACAGAGATGATGCGCTAATGCCCTTTTTTTTTTAAATGAACTTTATTGAGATGTCACACAGATGTTTCATACAGTCCAGTTGCCGGCCATGCAGTGTGAGGCAGTAGATTGTTTTGCTCTGCGCAGCACTGAAAAAAAGAAAAACGCAATGGTGTGAACTAGGCAGATAGGGAGACAAGACATTTTGTCCCATCCTGAGGTGGGACTGCACTGGAATAGTCACCAAACGTAGTCCCTCCACATCTGGTGTAACTGGACCCTTAGAAAGTTGTCAATGGAACAAGTATTTCCTTAGGAAAAAGAGCTTTAAGGAAACGCATCAACCTGCTGAGATCGCCAATTGCTCGGTCATCCATTGCCATGTTGATTGTGAATTTTTTAGAGTGTCATGTGCATTACATCTGTTGTATGCGAGTGTTTATTTGGCTGTTTGATTTACTTTAATAAACCTTGGATAATGCAACTAGGCGTTTGTGCCCCTTGTGTGTTTTTTAGCAGTTGTTAGTTGGATTCCCCTGTCTGAGGAGGGCTGCATCGCTGAAGCATAGTCCTTTAAAATTACATAGACCGAACGTCTATCCCTGACTGGTGGCTGTCCTTTTAAGCACTGAAGGAATTGTTTTTTCATTATAAAGTGTTACTAAACCCAGGACCCTGCATTCACTGTATCTGGTTTCCCACAGTACACAGAACATGGAAATGCAATTATTTTTGTAAATATAAACTAATACCTTTTGTCATCAGTAGTATATAGCAGTCTTGTGACTTCTACCAGTGTCTGGTAAAAGCTTGTTTGAGGAGCTCTTATTCTACTTTGACTGTCCTATGAGATTGCAGGGCCCCTGACCCTCTGTCTGGACAGTGCTGATTGGACCTGTGCTGATCACATGCACCCTTCCAAGAAAAAAAAAAAAAGTCTCTAGCAATATACACCAACCTGAGCATGTGCAGAGTGCTCCTAAGACTCTGATCTATTAGGAGATGGATTGGGGACAGTGGAAGAAGGGCAGGATCGGAGAAGACAGGATAAAACAGCCTTTTTTACATAATGAGGGGAAGTAACCCCTTGGGTTCAACAGTAAGTATAACAAGCATGCTTTACTGCATATACAGGCTGATTTTACCGTTGTGGGTCTAGTAACACGTTAAAAGCGGAGGTTCCTGGTTAGCATTTATATGCTTAAGCTGACCAACTCTGTCAACTTCTGCAATGGGACCACCGAGCAAGAAGCGTGCAGGAAAGTGTATCTTGCATTCCACACTTTTACAAAATCTGCCTCAAAAATCTTCAATTTTATATATCACCTGAATCTTTTTTTTTACAATTCTGTGAATTTTCTGATTGTATTATTTATACTGTAGAAAGAAATGTGAAATTAATGTTTCAGTTAAAACAGGTTGTTTCGTTCGGCTGGTTTGAGATCATTCTCATTCACATTCCAGCTGTGTTGTGGTTTCAGTGACTCTATGGCTCCCTGTTTATCCACACCAGCAGCCAGCCCAGCTCCAGTGTTTTACTGCTAACTAAACCTCATTATTAAGTCACGAAACTAACAAAGGAGTTTTATTCCACCTTAACCTTGCACACAATCCTTTAACAAATTAATTAATCCTAATGAATTAACACTTCATTTATTTAAACGTGCTACAGTTCATGAATTAAATTTTCATGCAGTGATTAAAGGCTGCTAAAATATGCATGATTTCGTTAAAATTTTATCATAAATCAGGGCAATGTGTTCCATGACAAGGCAACTATTTTTCCAGCCCCTTTGTAGATTCTTTGGTGAATGAACAAAATAGGGGGGAGTCCCTCTTATTGATGACGAAGGGGTGGGATCATTGTGAATTTTAGGGACTTTGTACCACACGGAGGGCACAAAAAAAAGAAAATAAACATGTTCTTTAGTAAGCAAGGGATGTCTTTTTTGTATATGTTATGAGACTGGGAGTTTTCTTAGGAAATAAAAGAGATTTATTAAGATGTATAGATGATCCCAGTTAAAAGTTTTCTTTTTCCTAGAATTTTGTGGAAATTTGGAAAATTTCCGCAAAATTTCACCGTTTCGATGATGTGCATTAGAGTCAAAGAGGTGAAATTATTATATAGGATTTAAATAGCGCCAACAGTTTGCGCAGCGCTTTACAATGTAGAGGGGGACGGTACAATTACAATACAGTTGGAATAGGAGAGCCCACTCATAAATGAGGGCAGTTTTTAATGGGCCATACACACTATAAGATTTTCTGAAGACTTTTTCCTTTAGATTTACCAAAAACATATAATATGAGGTCAAACCTAAACGCTTTTTAATTTGTATGCAATCTGGCAGGCCCTTGTACTACATAGAAAAGGTAAATCTGAAGGAAAAAGTCTTCAGAAAATCTTATAGTGTGTATGGCCCTTTAGGGTGCTTCAAAGGATTCCGTTGGTTTACAGAAGCCCTTTATATTCTGGCCGTTCTTGTGCCAAAAACTACCACGTGTTAGATTCATTATTTTTTACCTTTTTTTTTTTCCATTTAAAGGAAAAATCCATAGAAATAAAAGTAAATAAAAATTTAAAGGGACAGTACACAAATATTAAAATACATAGAAAACGTGGAAAATAAACATACAGTAATCCCCCGCTACATCGCGGTTCAGTTTTTGCGGTCCCGGTAATTCGCGTTTTTTTTTTGTAATGTTATTTTAACATAGAAACATAGAAACATAACATTTTACTATATAAATCATTAAAAATGAAAGATTTTTGTGTTTTTCATAGCTCTTGCTCTGTCTCTAAGTATCTTTTATGTGTTTAAATGAGTTTCTATTGTTTTAAAAGTGTGTTTAAAGACCTTAAAATGCTTTTACACGTACAGTGACAGTAAAAAAAATCATGCCTACAATGCATTTTAATAGGGTTTTTCTATTTCGCGGAATTTCACTTTTCGCGGCTGGGTCCGGAACGTAACCCCCGCAATGGAGGGGGGTTTACTGTAAATGCTAAACAATAAATGAAATAAGCTATTACAGTGCACTCTCTAACAAGCAGGGCCATCCTACCCTTCTTGTATTGAAATGACTGTCTTTATATTGTAAAGTACTGCGCAAACTGTTGCCACTATATAGATTCTGCAAAAAAATAATAAGCTACCATAAATGTAACACACATGGGTTTGAATTACCAAAGGCAAATAAGCTATTCACTATGCAAGGGAAATTGCACTTTGCAAAGGAATTTTCCCCCCAGAGCTTAGTGAATGTGGTGAAATTTCATCTTGCAAAGAATATCCAATTATATGCAAGGAAAAAAAAAACATCAATGCTTGCACATGATTGAATGATGGATGTCAGCAGAGCTGCACCTCATTCACTAAACTCTAGGGAAAGTCCCAATTCAGATAGAACAGTCTGTTTGCCTTTATTAAATCAACCTCAAAATCTCTAGATAAAAAATAGATTTTTGTTTTTCTAAGTGAATTTTCCCCAGGTAGCTAAATTGAGAGATTTGCTCTGTAAAATGTATTTGATGGCAAAGTTGGTCATTTTTAGTGCAATCAGTTTTGCTGCAATCACTCCTACTATTTTAGATTCT
>NC_138769.1:507789477-507794477 GCF_965119305.1 Pelophylax lessonae
GGAAATACTAAGATCTTTATTGTATCCATTCCAATGTGGAACCACGAAGAGAGCATTAGATTAGGATGACCCCCCCCCCCACACACACACACACACACACACACACAGGCAGGGGAGAGTCCCCATGCAGCCTGTGTGCCCACTGCTGGCAGTGGAGATGGCATGCCTAGTGGTAGCTGTCAGGTGCAGCACCTGCACCGTTGTGGTGTGTGCTGGTCACTGTATAAGAGCAGCCTCCAGCCCCCAGCACCGCCCAGACAGCCAATTGAGCAGTAAACGCAACAAGCCCCACAGACAGCTGATGTCTGTCAAGGCAGGAAAATAAGGCTTACAGTCTCGCGATACGAGGAGCCGGCTGGGCGCTGCGAGATGTGGGGGCTCAGGTGTAAGAAAGCATCTCATCCCAGTAGTAGAATAGAGCAGAGTGATAAGTGAGAAGGAGAGGCTGGAGGGAGGCACACACACACGCACACACACACACGCATACACACTGTGTGGTCATCATCAGGAGATTTCACAGCAACCAGCGAGACAAGGAGCTGCATCCCACACACCAGAGCCCGGCTCACTTTTCTTCCCACTTCAGGACTCTTCCAGGATTCCATGCAATTCTTTCAAGATGATGTCCATGAACAGCAAGCAGCCTCATTTTGCCATGCACCCGAGCTTACCTGAGCACAAGTACACCTCTCTGCACTCTAGTTCGGAAGCAATAAGGAGAGCATGCCTGCCAACTCCACCGGTAAGTCACATTCCTTGTCTCTTCTTCTACTTTCTTCTTCTTCTTCCCTATCCTGACCCCTAGCTATAAATATAAATATATATGTATATATGTGTGTTTATATGGTCATCACACAGCTGTGATCTTTGTGAAGACACCGAGCTCAGCTCTATCCTTGTGTTTGCACCTAAAGCCCAGCACAGTTCCCTTGCCCTGGTTAGACCCAGAGCATTGCTCCTTGTACTTTCCCTGCCTGAATCCAAGGCTCCCTCTCCTTGAACTGTTTGAACCCAGTGATTTGCTCCTTACCCAGTTTGAACCCAAAGCTCACTATCCTTCTGTTTTTTGAACCCGCACCTATCTTTTTCTTCTTGTCCTGTTTGGACCAAGAACCCCTTTTGTCCTGGTGGAATCCGAAGATCCTTGTCTTGCTTGGACCCAGAGCTCCTTCTCCCGGTTGCACCCAGAACCCCTTCTCCTTTCCTGGTTGGACCCGAATCCCCTTCTCCTTGTCCTGGTTGGACCCGAATCCCCCTCTCCTTGTCCAGGTTGGACCCAGAACCCCATCTCTTTGTCCTGGTTGGACACATAACCCCTTCTCCTTGTCCTGGTTGGACCCAGAACCCCTTCTCCTTGTCCTGGTTGGACCCGAATCCCCTTCTCCTTGTCCTGGTTGGACCCAGAACCCCTTCTCCTTGTCCTGGTTGGACCCGAATCCCCTTCTCCTTGTCCTAGTTGGACCCAAATCCCCCTCTCCTTGTCCTGGTTGAACCCATAACCCCATCTCCTGGTTGGACACATAACCCCTTCTCCTTGTCCTGGTTGGACCCTGAACTCCTTGTCCTGCTTGAACCCAGAACCCCATCTCCTTGTCCTGGTTGGACACATAACCCCTTCTCCTTGTCCTGGTTGGACACATAACCCCTTCTCCTTGTCCTGGTTGGACACATAACCCCTTCTCCTTGTCCTGGTTGGACCCAGAACTCCTTCTCCTTGTCCTGGTTGGCCCTGCATGTCATTTTCTCTCATGGTTGAACCCAAAGCTTCTTCTATGTGTCCTATCTAAACCCAGAACCCAGTCTTCTCCTTGTCCCGTTTGTTTCTATAAATGAATGATTTATTGTACTGTGATATTGTTATGGTTGTAGAAGTTGTATCCAGCTTGTAGTCGGTTGTGATCTAAGCCTGTCTTATGTGTTCTGATTGCAGCTGCAGAGCAATATCTTCGCCAGCCTGGATGAGACCCTCCTGGCACGGGCCGAGGCCCTGGCCGCCGTGGATATGGCCGTGTCCCAGGGCAAGAGCCACCCGTTCAAGCCTGATGCCACCTACCATACCATGAACAGCGTGCAATGCTCGTCCAACTCCACGGTGCCACTCGCCCATCACCATCACCATCATCACCACCACCACCACCAGCCGCTGGAGCCCGGGGACCTTCTGGACCACGTCACCTCTCCGTCCCTGGCACTTATGGCCACCACCGGGCACGATGGAGTCGGGGGTGGCGGAGGGGGTGGAGGTGGCGGCGGAGGAGGCGGCGGAGGGGGTTTGATTTCCAGCTCGGCCCACCCGCACAGCCACATGCATGGCCTAAGCCACCTGTCCCACCAGGCTGCCATGAACATGACCTCTGCCCTGCAGCACCCGGGGCTGGTGGCCGCTCATCATGGATCTGCCGGCCAGGTGACCTCAGTGGGAGCAGCAGGACTGGCCTCCATCTGCGACTCAGAGACCGATCCGCGGGAGCTGGAGGCGTTCGCGGAGCGCTTTAAGCAGAGGCGGATCAAGCTGGGGGTGACCCAGGCGGACGTGGGCTCTGCTTTGGCCAACTTGAAAATCCCCGGGGTGGGTTCCCTCAGCCAGAGCACCATCTGCAGGTTCGAGTCCCTCACTTTGTCCCATAATAACATGATCGCCCTCAAACCCATCCTGCAAGCCTGGCTGGAGGAGGCCGAGGGCGCCCAGAGGGAAAAAATGAACAAACCCGAACTGTTCAATGGGGGGGAAAAGAAACGCAAGAGGACTTCAATCGCTGCCCCTGAGAAGAGGTCCCTGGAAGCTTATTTCGCTGTCCAGCCCCGACCCTCCTCCGAGAAGATTGCAGCCATAGCAGAGAAACTGGACCTCAAAAAGAACGTGGTGCGGGTCTGGTTCTGTAATCAAAGACAAAAGCAGAAAAGAATGAAATTTTCTGCCACTTACTAAAACAAAAACAAAAAAATAGTCCTCCTAGAACAAAAACAATTTCTGTATTTATTTCCTTATTTATTCTGAATTTAATTTATTTGGAGGGCTTTCTTCTCTTCTAGAGGACTCTAGTGAAACTTGAGATCAAGACGGAGAATTAAATCTTAAGAAGAATAATAATAATTAAAAAAAAGATTATTTATTGCCGGGACCAATGGACAATAAAGGGTGGAAATTCGGCGACTGGGACTCTGTGAAAACTGTAGATCTATTCTTGAATTTTACTAGTTCAATAAAATCAAGGGCAAGTGTACTTGTATTGGACAAGACCAAGTCTATAGAAGTCATCACACGGAAGCCCTAGGGGTTAAAGTGTTGGTGATGCTGATGATCAAAATTAGAATAATGTGAAATTGACAGTATTTTAGCCAAGCTCTGTTTTATTAATTTATTAATATTCTCATTCTGTCTCTTGTTGCTGGTCACTGGGGGGTGGGGGTGGGCTGTGACTTGAGGGGCAAGTTAATAGATCAGGAAGCATTGTTTTTTTTTTTTTTTTTTTTACATTCTTATCAATTTCCAATAGTCTCATGTATTGGATACTGATGTCCATTAACAGTATCGTATCCTACACTCCACAAAGGAGTATGGAGCCTTCACTTCTGTTGGCTGCTATATGACATATGTCATTGTCTCTTAGCAAACCTCCAGTTTTCTGCCATTAAATACAGGGGTTATGATCACTGCTTCATTAAACATTTTGCACTACTGCAGTGTCAATCATTTAGCAATCAGTATAGTATTTTCAGGAAGCTCCTATCTAAATATCATCATCTGTGATCTCCAGCTCTGCAGATACGTCTCATAATTTGTTTCCTCATATGTCTTAAAAACAAACAAACAAACAAAAAAAAAAAAAAAAAACAATTTGTCACCCTGTAAGGGTATCTATGGATGAGTTGGCAGTCCGACTGGGATTATTGAAAAAAACTTATTTCCTTTCCTTGTTTGCAGAGCAAACTTTCTATGCATATGGGCACTACATAGGCTAGTTTCTGGTAGACTTTGTGTGTGCTGTGATATTCACTGTTTTTTGGCTGTCTTCACCCAAGAAAAAAAAAAAGGAGAAAAAAAAATATTCCACCACGTTGATGTCCAGTATTTTGTGTGATGCAGAGCAAAAATGTTGTAAATATTTTTAAATTTGACATGATGGTAAAAAAAAAATGTGAGACCACAAGTTATTTCCTCCAGACGCCTCATCATTTTATCTACCTGTTTATACAAATTTGCAGAGGTTTTTTTTTTTTTTTTTTTTCTGTTCTTATGTACCTCACCGACCCAATATTTTATTTTTTATTTCTATTTATGTACGCCAGATGCAATATGAAGATGTGCAATGGTGACAAGATACTTCTAAATAAATGCAAACATTGAAACATAACAGGCTGTGGATTGGTCAATTGTCGAAAGAAGTGGGGGGCAAAGAATAAAAATGTTACAGATATGTGAAATTATATAATAATTGTATTATATACTGTATCTATATCTATCTATCTATCTATCTATCTATCTATCTATCTATCTATCTATCTATCTATCTACCTATCTATCTATCTATCTATCTATCTATCTATCTATCTATCTATCTATCTATATAGATATGTATACACACACTCATGCTTATATATATATATATCACAATGCTATATATATGTATATATATATATATATATATATATATATATATATATATATATATACATATGTGTGTAAACAAAAAAAATATATATATATCGTATATATAATCTATATCTATCTATCTATCTATCTATCTATCTATCTATCTATCTATCTATCTATCTATCTATCTATCTATCTATGTATATAGATATGTATAGACACACTCATGCTTATATATATATCTCACAATGCTATAAATATATATATATATATATATATATATATATATATATATGTATATGTATATATATATATATGCATATGTGTGTAAACAAAAAAAAAAAATATATATATATATATATATAGATATATATATATATATATATATCGTATATATAATCTATCT